>NC_045427.1:570657982-570961012 GCF_902635505.1 Sarcophilus harrisii | reverse complement strand
TATCACCATTTCATAGATGAGGAAGTGAGATTGGAAAAGGTTAAATGACAGCTAGTATTACATAGCTTATAAGTTAGTAAGTAAGTACTGAGGCAGGTTTAGAACCCAGGTATGAATTTTAAGTTCATTACTCTATCTGCTACGTTCCATTGCCATGCTGGAAAAAAAAAAATCGGAGCTTAAACTATAGTAAGATATATTTAGAGAAGATATATAGAACATTTTCCTGATTATAATCACTTTATGACTTCTTCCAAGGTATTGAAATTACTTTTCTCTGGAAGGTCTTTAAAATACAACAGAGATTATGCAGGTATGATTTTGCTTGAAGTCAGAGGGATGAATCAGATGACTTCACAGTCCCTTTTCAGCCCTAAGAATACCATAGGTCAAGAGTTGTATAATTTTATTGTGGTTGATTTAACTCTTCTACCTCTCATCCTCTATTCAAACAGGCTGGAGCGGGAGTGGGAGTGGGAAATAGAAGGGGGCACTTATCTATGCTCTAATATTCTGGCTTTCATAATATGACTTATAATAAAGTTTTGCCTTTATTGTATGTACTTATTGTATGTACAGTTCCTGACTTAGAGAATTTTGAGAAGGGAAAAAATTTCTTTGCTGGGTCCTCTGAAGAAAGAAGATGACTGTCCATTCTATTCCAGAGAGTGGAATTTTTCTTTCAAACCTCACTGTAAATGTTAATAGTGATTTTAACAGATAGCATCTATCTATCTAACTGAAAAAAAAACTGATGCATCAAAGAGAGTATGCTTCAGAGAGACGCACTTCACAATGTCAAGGCAAGTTAGGTTGCAAAGCTTGAAATTCACCAGAGTAGGCAAGAATGATTACATTCTACCACATTATTAAGCCCATAAATAATACAATTTATTGGTAGGCTTCAAAAATCAATTGCAGGTGTTTGTTAGAACTCCTGAAGAGGAAGAAGAGAGAACACACTTACTAATTACAAATGTGACTCCAGTCAAGTAACTTAACCTCTTTAACCTCAGTTTCCTAATCTATAAAATGGAGGGTAATAATAGTACCTACCTCCCAGATTGAGAATCATGTAATATGATACAAAGTGCTTTAAAAATCTATATAAATGTTGGCTGTTATTATCTCTGAAAAAAGATTCCCCTAGATTTTCTCTCAATTCTGAATATCATCAGTGAGTGATGCTTTTTGTGGATGCTATAAATATAGTAATAGCAAAAAATGCTGTTACTATTACTATTGTCATTACTATTATCATTACTGTTTTATTTTCATCATTATTTTATGCTGCCCATTGTTGCAAAATAGTTATTCTAGTACATTTCCATTGAATATGCCATCAATAGGGTATTCATTAATTAAGGTCATTTGTAAATGTTATTGAAAGCCCACTATATTTGTGGGCAGTGTGTTGAATGTTGTGCGAAATAAAAAAAGATATAAGACATGGTTCTAAAAGTAGGCAATGAACATTTTGTATCATTACTATTTTGGATTGTAAACTTTAGAAAAGTAATTGAGTCTCATCTAAATTGTATTTCTGCCAGTATGTCAAGCATAGTTACTTAATAAATGGAAGAATTGTGTCACGTTGAATTTCCCAGAAGATAATGATATTTTTGGGATGTCAAAATCATAGTATGCCTCTGCTCTAGTAAAGAGGAACATCTTTTTGTAGTTGGACTAAGATTTATACTTTGTCAGGACTTTTATAAGGAAACCCTATTGGTCTTCTTACCTCTAGTTTTCCCAAGTTTTAAAATATCCTTCACATATCTGTCAAACTAATCTTAATATATTGCTCTGAATCCATCACAACCTTGCTCAAAAGCCTTCAATAGTTCCCCATTATATACAAAATTCAAAGGTATTTATCTAGACCCATCTAAAATCTGATCAGAACCTATCTTTCTAGCCTTATTTCATGAATACGGTTCCAATGGCTTGCTGCTCTTCCTTATTCTTCTGTACCCATTTATTTCTCTCATATTTCCACATATCATTCCCCATGCCTGAAATGGACTACCATTACTTCCTTGCCAACTGAAGTACTTCCCTTCTTTCAAGGGTCAGCTCAAATGCCAATGTTTCATGAAGTCTTCTCTGATTTCTTTTTCTCTATTTACAAGTACACTCTTCCTCTTTAAATCTCTCTGATTATTTCATTTGATCCTTCCCAAGACCGAATTAATCATGTGTTTTTGCTTCATTTCATTTACAAGATTATAAGTTTCGAGTAGCTAGAATTTATTATTTTCTATCTTTGTGCTCACAGTACCTAGAACCAGGCCTTATTCATAGTAGGTAGTTAATACATTTTTATTTTTGGATTGAACTATTTGATTGTGAGATTTATTCCTTTTTTTTTTTTTTTTTTTTTTTACATTTTTACATTTCAGGCCCTGAAAGGGACCTCAAGAAGAAAATTTTTTTAAAAAGATTGCCCAGGTTTTTTTTAAGATTTTAAGTCAGTTTTATTACTGAAAAATGTTTTGATCATATTATCTTTGAGCTATCATTTTCTTTTATTAATAAAAATGAATTAAATTTAAGTTAATTCAGTAAATACTTATTAATACCATCTCTAAGGCCCTGGGCATGTAAAAACAAGGAATAGTTCACTCAGAGAACCTAAATTCTCTTGTGTGGAGGGATAAAACACAAGGAGGAAACTTATATAGAATAATTTCTAGAGTGATAGAGCGATAATAACTGGAAGAAAGGAGGGGTTGACAGGTAGATGGTAAGATGGAACAGGAAAGGCCTTAATTAGGGGATATGCTATGAAAGAAATTTGGTAAAGAAAGAAGGAAGTTCACGGATCCTGAGAAGTAAAGGTGAAGGGGGAGCACCTTTTAGTTCTGTAGAATCATCTTTATAAATTCATAAATATGAAAATAAAGATATTTGTTAAGTCTGTGAGTTGGAAAGAAGGAAATAAATTTAGTATTTATTAGCATTATTTTTGAAAAGAGTTGGGCTGGAAGTAGAGATCATTTGAGTTCTATATTACTAACACACAAGGCAACTGAGCAAGTCTTATTTAAGACCTATTTAAGGTCTTAAATAAGCAGGGGAATTTAAGGTAGAGTTGGTTTGGTGCTTGTTTTTGTATCTCCAACAATTAGAACATTCTAGGCACTGGTATAATTTGGGACAGTGTGGTATAGCATAATGCAATGTCAAGACTACTCATTAGTTCCTGAGTCAGAGGACTTGTATTTAAATACCACCTCTGAGACTTACACGAACTGATGCTGAGTGAAATGAGCAGGACCAGGAGATCATTATATATTTCAACAACAATACTATATGATGACCAGTTCTGATGGACCAGGCCATCCTCAGCAACGAGATCAACTAAATCATTTCCAATGGAGCAGTAATGAACTGAACCAGCTATGCCCAGAAAAAGAACTCTGGGAGATGACTAAAAACCATTACATTGAATTCCCAATCCCCATATTTATGCACACCTGCATTTTTGATTTCCTTCACAAGCTAATTGTACAATATTTCAGAGTCTGATTCTTTTTGTACAGCAAAATAAGTTTTGGTCATATATACTTATTGTTATCTAATTTATATTTTAATATATTTAACATCTACTGGTCATCCTGCCATCTAGGGAGGGGGGGGGTAAGAGGTGAAAAATTGGAACAAGAGGTTTGGCAATTGTTAATGCTGTAAAGTTACCCATGCATATATCCTGTAAATAAAAGGCTATTAAAAAAATACCACCTCCGAAAAATTTTAACATTCACTACTTATATGACTGTGGACAAATCATTCAATATTCCTGGGTCACATTTCCCTCACCTATAAATGAAGGGGGTTAAGACTAGAGGATTTCCAAAGTGTCTTCCAATTCTAACATTCTACAATTCTAATCTTCTCATTATGCTGATTTTTTTAATATGAAATATTTGGCTTACAGATTTAATGTCACTAAAATATAATTTGTTTGCACATCAAATGTTAATGCTGTTTTTAGAAGAAAAATGAAATTGAAGAGGCAGTTGCTACCGCAACACTGCTCATGTCACTAAAATACTCTTCTGTTTTTACGCTTTCCTAACGCCTCCATATCTTTTCCCCCTCCTGTTCCACAGTATTTTTACAAAACTGTCAGTCTTTATTAATATTTTGTTTTCCCCTTTTGAGAAATTTAGAATTTTGATAGGAGCCTTATATTTTACCCCAACAGACCCTTTTATGAGTGTATATATGCACTCTTGAGTGAGTGGCTTTATCTTCATCAGTTTTAAGCAATGATGGGGATGATCAACAGGCTATGGTTGAATGTTAGCTAGACATTCCAAAGTAGAGTAAGAGACCTTTAAACACAGGGCAGTAAGGGATTTTAAGTGAGGCCTGCTTTAAAAGGATTACCCTGTCATTTTGTCACTGAGAAGAAATAATGTGTTTAGGGCTTATGATCATCAGAAATGCATGCAACAGCAGGATTCATTATCATAGGATTAGACATAAAAAACCAGAACAGACTCTAGAGGCCATCTAGCCTAAAACAGTGCTTCATGCTCAAGATATCAAAATATCAAAATATCAAGATATCAAAATATGTTGTTGTTCAATTATTCTAGTAATGTCCAAGTCTTCATGACCCTATTTGGGGTTTTCTTGACCAAGATATTGAAGTAGTTTGCCATTCCCTTCTCCAGCTTATTTTACTGATGAGGAAATTGAGGCAAAAAGCATTAAGTAACTTGTGCAAGGTTACACAGTGATTGAGTGACACAGTCAATAAGTGATTGAGGTCAAACTTGAAATCAGGTCTTCCTGATTTCCAGACCTGGTATTCTCTCCAATCCCTCACTTCAAAGTTTTTACTTACATTCATTCTGCTGAAGGGAAATTTCAGATAGATAGATATATAGATAGATAGATAGACAATCAGACAGACAGATGGCTGACAGATAGATAACATGCATAGATATTAAATATATACAAATTAAATACAATTTCATTTCAGAGGGATAGGTAAGGAGAACACTCAAAGAAGTAGCTTGTATTCTGCTGCTATAAAACAATGTAGATACAGGCTTATTTAAGGGGGAAGGGAAGAATTGGACAATTATCATGAGATTTGAAGAAAGATAACACTTCTGAGAGGCAAGAAGGAAGACAAAGTACCTTCCTAACATAGGGGACAGCTATCTGATATCACAGCACAGAGCAGGGAGAGGAGAGGGGATGTTGAGTTTGGGGAACAATTATAATCCTATTGGAATACAGGGGAAAGTAATATGAAAGAAATATGTAAATGTACATGGAAATGAAGTTAGAAGGCTTGAAATTATACAAAGTAAAAATGGAATCTACATACTTGATCACTTTTTAACCTGACTACTAATTTTGACCTCACTAATTTGGATTTAATCATACTAGTTTGAATTTAGGATGTCCTAAAGTTTTGATATACATTATACATGGTGAAGAACATGTTTTCTAATGAAAAAAAAAAAAAGAGTATCCATTTACATATTAATAGATTCTCAGAATAGAAAGAGATGTTAGATTTCATCTCGTTTAATTTATATCTAATTTTGTAATTCTTTCTACAATATTGCTGATAGTCATCTGCCCTTTTAAAAAGAAATGTCCTGTAGCAGGCAGCTTAAAAAAAAAACAAAACTGTCCAGTCCATTTTTAAACAGTTCTAGAAAGTTTCCTCATTAAGTCCAAATTTCCCTTCTTATAATTTTTACTTGTCCCACACTCTGTTTACACAGAACAAGTCTATATTGTCTTTCTATGGGTCCATTTATTTGATTTAGTTTTCAAATCAAATCTTCACTTAGTATTCTCTTTGGGTTAAACATCTTCAGTTTTCCCAGCAATTTATCATTTGAAATATTTTAGATACATTTGATTATTTTGGTGTTCAAACTGTCCATTCTTTTATTTATTGGAGGCAAACAGGATTAAATGACTTGCCCAGATTCACACAGCTAGTAAGTGTCTGAGACCCTATTTGAACTCAGCTATACTTGATTCCAGGGCCAGTGGTTTATCCACTGTACCATCTTGCTGCCTCCTTTTTAATATATGTGTATGTGTGTGTGTGAGATATATATAAATATCAAATGTATATAAATATCAGAACTTGGGTCCAGATATCACAAGCTGATTCCTGTTGTGATCTGAGAAGACTAGATTGTGCCCTGGGATTATTCCTACTGCCCCCAGACAGGAAAAAAACAAATGGGTCCAACCCTTAAAGAAGGCAAACTCCAGAAAGTTAAGTGTGAGCACACTTGAGGACATGGCTATCCAAGACCATAGTAAATACTAAACTACCTGGTTCTAATGGATAAGTAACCTGTTCCAAGGTAGTAGATACTGGTTTTGACTCCTCCATGACTAAGAATTCCAGTCTAAAGATCACTAGTTTCATAAAACATTCTGATGTTGTCTTATATGGGCCTTCTTTTGATCAGTCATTATTGGCAAGAAATTATCGGAAGGTGACTGCTGAACTGCCATTATACCTCCAACGTGACTTCCTACTTTAACCCTTCATTATCATATTTCATCTCTTTATTACTCCCAGTTTTATTCTCAGTTATACTGAGGCCTATCTCCTAAGTGCCCCACCTCCCACTCCCCACACCCATCTTTCACTGCTGAGTTTGTTTTTTGGAGGTATGCCTGCTACTAATTACTTAGGCCTAGAGACCAGATTATCTGATAGTTTTTTGCTGTTATTGAATAAAATGTCCCAGGAGTTACTGGTATCTAGGATTTGTTTTTTTTTTTTCCTTTAAGTTATTGAAATAAGCAAGTAGTGCCCCAGTTTGTGTGTGTATGTGTCTTTGTGTATGTGTATTTGTGTATGTGTTTTTCCTGAGTATTCCAGGTGTGGCACTCATAGTTGGTGAGAGAGTAATATCTCGCTCCACCAAAGGAGGAGTTGTTGGCCAAAAGAGATCAACTGCACCCATGTTTTTCTCATTGCTATTAGAGACTTTCTAGGGAGGAGTTTTCAGTTGATGACAGTCCATCCCAGGAGCATGTCTACAACTCTTTCTGCCTTTCTCTTTAGAAATTCCATGTCTTTTTAGTTTCAATATGCTCATTAAAAAATCGATGGGCATTTATTACTTATATATTATGTTTCAGGACTGTTAGGATTCTCAAATCTTTGGACAGTGGGGCATGACCAAGTCCTCATTATTGTTTACTCTCTACCAAATGGCCAAATTCCATATTTTGCCTATATATTAACATAGAGTTAGGGCATGCTTATTTTATTATGTGTTTAATGTTTAACCAAAGATTCTAGGATGGCATAATGAGAATATGGAAAAGAGCCAGGTTACACACACACACACATACACACACACACACACACACACACATACACACACACACACACACACACATACCCGAAATAAAAAACACCAGAGAGAAAGAAATAATTAATAATTAGTGGAGAAACCAAGCAACAAGAAGTTAAGAGAAGAAAACTATTTGGATTCTATTAAATTCTATTCTGGTTCTATTAAAAATTACTATAGAACAACTGGATCAGCTACAATACTATAAGGAATACAGAAGAAAAATGAATTATGTAAGATAGTTGGGGCAGATAAATGTTTATCAAAGGATTGGTCATCATTTTTTAAAAATCAAGAAACCAAATAAAAAAAAACATTTTTTGTAAAAGTGTAATCATTTTAGGTGTTTTATTTAGTTCAACAAGCCAAAAATTGTAAAATCTAATTAAAATATAAAAGTTTCTTCATTGTATTTAAGTAACTTTAAAAACAAGTTAAATTTTTCAAAGTACCATATCTTTGTTATTAAGGAATATACCAAATAAAATATCAGAGGACCAGAATTAGTTAGTAATTTAGCAATTAAGAGTCATAATAATAATGCTGATGCTACTGTTATAAGATTATCTTATCAAGTGACCTTTAGATAATATAAATGGAGAAATTACTTTTATATTTAAAAACCCATATTTGTAAGAAAGACATTATAGTGGTGTTTGGAAGAAGCAGAAAGTAGGAAACAATAAATATCAAGGATTCCTAAATTATTTAGCATTTTAATTTAGATTATTTTAATCATGTATCCTTATTAGTACCTTCTTTTGAAAGCAGTTCCCAATTATGATGGTACCAGATCTGTGGATAAAGGCTCCAGTGCTTCTTTTACTATAAAGAGAATGTACCACAGAATTTTTAAGGTAGCCAAGTTTTTTAGGCAAGGAGGGAGTGGGCAGAGAATCACCAGGAGAAATATTTCCTGACATAGGTTTGTAAAAGCAAAACAAGCTTAATCACAATTGTCTATATCATCAAAGTTTGAAATCTTGCCAATTTTTAGACAGAATGCCATTTAATTAAATAATTTATGTTTATAGTACTGTTATCATTATGAAGAGAGGTTTTATCCTATTTCAACAGAATTTTAAAGCACCAAAGTGAGAAAAACATTGAGAATAAAAGGTAATACTGAAATACAAAAACAAGACTATTACTCTCAAAGATCTACTGGAGTTAGGAGGGGTAGTACAATATGGAGCATTATATTATTACAGATTAAAATAGTAATGTTAAGTAGCTTTCTAAAAAGAAAATTGCTCACAATATACTTTTACATTTATTCTGCTCTATTAACATTTTCTCATAATTTTCTTAGGTCTAGATAATCAGCAAACCCAATAAATCAAGGCTTGATTTGTTTCCAAATTTCCAGGACATAAATCCTCACATTGAAAACTTAATAAATATCTCTTTGATTGGACTCTGCTCTAGAATACCTCTAAGTAAAAGGTATCTCTTAGATCATCTAGTTCATCCCCTTGATTTTTCAGATGAGGAAATGGGAGCCAAAAAAGTTGAAATGTGTGTAGCTAAAGCTTATTCATTTATCTCATACTCAGACTAGTAAATCATGTGACTGCAACGTGGTTGGCTACTTATCCTATGTAGGTTCTAAGCATTTGGGATTGTTTCTCTTGCTATTTTATCTGTATCCCACAAAGCATGAAGGTATCTTTTCAAACAATCCCAAGAAACTAATTATATAGCAACATTTAATTTGATCTGATGACTTTCATTCCTTCCAAATTGATCAAGGACCTTTGCCACCCATTTTCATGCCTTTGATCGATTGATTCAATAGAGATAACCCTTCCCGATCAACAGAATTAGTTTGAGCAATTTATTAAACCAACCCTCACCCCTACACTCTGGTCATGTAGGCACTAAGTGGCAGAACTGGAATTTAAATCTAGGCCCTCTTATTCCAAAGCAAGAGTTGTTTTCACTGTAATAATTTGCCTCTAGTTGCCATATTCCCACTAGCATGTAGTGTAGTAAATACAAGTAATAACTAGAGTTATCTATACAGGTTTCAAAGAGGAAGTAGCATTGATCTGAGTGTTGAATGATGGTATTGGTTTTAAGAGATGGAGGTGAGGAAGGACTTCACTGCAAAGATGAAGATGATTTTGGCAAATGTACTAATGTGGGATATGTAAAGGTTGATTTTGGAGAATTGATGGGCCAGTTTAAATGAAATGTAGAGTACACAAGGGAGAGTATATGAAAGAAGACAGGATAGAAAGGCTGGAGCCAGATATGCGAGATTTGAAAAGCCTGTCAGAGAAATTTGTGTTGACCACAAAGTCAGTGGGGAGTTACAGAAGGTATTTGAGCAAGGGACTGACAAGGACAGAACTGTGTCTTGGAAAGAATCCTTTGGAAGCTGTGGAGAGCATGTATTAGGAAGAAGGTCTGAATCAGAAAAAACTTAGGGACTATTATAATAGACTAGGTGAGAGGTAATAAGTTCTTGAACTAGTGAGGAAGGAGGAGAACTTTTCTTCCACATAAATATATAATCATCAGAACATGTAATCTATAGTGCATATTATGAGCCTCAAAGCTTGGTACATTGCTTACTATAGAAAACCAGTTACATGAGCATAAGGGATACAAAGAAGGATGAAAAGAATCTCTTTCCTTAAGGAGGTTGTATGGGGAGAGGAAAGGCAATCAATTGCCTAACTAACACAGCTAGTGTCAAGTGTCCAAAGCTGAATTTGAATTCAGAGCCTCCTGACTCCAGGGCCAGTGCTCTATCCACTGCTCTACTTAGTTGCCCCAATGTTACATTTTAATGGGAGAGAAAACAAAATACATATGAAGTGGATGGAAGTTAACCTTAGAGGTGAAGACTGTAGCAGCCTTGGAAAATGTAAAGGCCTCCTGAAGAAGATTTGAATTGAGTCTTGAAGGAAACTAGGAATCTTAACAAACAGAGATGAGGAAGGATAGTATTCCAGGCCTTGGGAATAGCCATTGGAAAGATATGGATGGGAGAAGCATGTATAAGGAAAAGCAAAAGTAAGCAGAACAATGTATGGATGAATTACAAGAAGACTAAAAAGCTTGGAAGGTAGCAAATTATGAATATTTTTAAATACCAAATGAAGAACTTTATATTTGATCCAGTAATATGAAACCACTGAGAATTTTTCATCGATAAGGATGATATAGTCAAATTTGCATTTTAGGAATGCAGGCAGCTGAGGAAAGGATGGACTAGGGTAGGGAAAGATTTGAATTAGAGAGACCAGGAGGCTGATGCCCAAGTCTAATTAAGAGCTGGTAAGAACCAAAACAAAGGTGATAATAGAGTGAGTTGAAAGAAGAAGTATAGGAGAGATATTATGGAGGTTGAAATGATTGGATCTGACAACTAATTGGATATCTGAAATGGTGAATATGATTTAAAAGTAGAAGATCACACTGAGCCCAGCATATTTAAGAATAAATAATAGAATAATGTGGTCCTGGAGAGGAATGGTAAGTGAGGAGTTTTGTCATGGAGGGAAGAAAGGAATGAGTTGCATTATCTGTTTTTGAAATAACTAATTTCTTAGGTGAGGTAACTGGAGTTTTCTTTTCATAGATGTCATTTCTGGCTTGTCATTGGGTTATTTTAGCTGAAGTTTCAGAAAAGCTGCTTCCAATTTTGCTGTTTTCAGAGAAAGATTGGCAACAAGCTATTCTTCAAGTCACCAGTTGAATTTAGTATAAAATTAGCTTCCAATTAAGAGAGGCCTCCAACTGAGAATGTAGACATCATGTTCATTAAAAAAAGTCCTATAGCCAATGCTTGTTATCTAGATTCATTAAGTCATTTGGTTGAACATACATTCAAAGAATGTGGCACAATTCCAAAAAAATCTTAGGGAAAACAATCTGGTGATTGAAAAAAACAAACCAAAAACCTTTGCCACCTGTAGCTGACATCACCCACAACCCCTTGCCAGTACTATGAAAAAGCAACATTAGATATTCAGCCCAATGCCCCTAACTGACTTGCAGAATATTTTTGACTGAAAGTGAAAAGGGCAAAACCTCTGATAGTCCTATATAGTCTTATCTTCCCAAAGAATATTAGTTGACTTCCTTCCCTCAGCAGAGAACTGGGAGATATTTTATAAAGGAAGATTCTGGAGTAAGAGGTATGATCACAGGAATTTGATAGTAGTGTAAATTGAAGAATGTCAATACTAGTTTGCTGTTAAGGATATTTGCAGGGAAGAAGCCTCCTTTCTAGTGGTTCACTTGCCTTCTTATTCATAAAGTTGTCATGATCTGTTCTTGCATGAACAGCTTGGTCATATGTATGCATTTGGTTCCCCTGATCAGCTCATTAGCTTTATCCCTTAGAACACAGAATTTCTTAGCCATAAAAGAGAAACATAAATCCAAACTTAATGCCTGTAATGATTTGTTGTGTATGTTGAGTGACAAATAGCAGTCTTAAATTGAAAGAAATGGCTTAATATCTGGGAAAGGGTATTGGAATGGTAATCAGAAAGCAAGGATGAAATCCTGACTCAGACTTTTAGATAGTTAAGTAGATGAATCATTTAAGTGCTTACTATGTACTAGATTCTGTTCTGAGAGCTGGGGATACATATATAAACAAGCAGGACATAGACTCTGCTCTCAAGGATATTACATTCTAATAGGGGAAGGCAACATATAAAGACAATCTAGAAGGCGAGCTAAAAAGGAGTAATGGTGGAAATGGAGTAGGGGAGATAGTCTTTAAATGTTATGGAGCACTGGATCTAGGCAAGATAAGCCAAAGCTGTCCTTTTGGAATCCAGAGAGATTTGAGGAGTGGTATATTTTCAGTAGAAAAGTAGGGGGAAAATAAAAAAATTAAAATTAAATTAAAGAAAAATGAAAAGTAGGTAGAGATGATGCCATGGGATCACGGCATAAAGATAATTGGAGAAATGGTTTAGAGGCCTGGATCCAAGAAAGATAAAACTAAAACTAACCTATCAAAGCCCAAAGTGATTCCAGTAGCACAGTCCAATTTTCCAGTATGAAGGGGGTGAATATGATGCACTGGGTGGAGACAGCATGGAATGGAGATAACTGGGAAGTACATTGGAGTCCTGCGGCTGACATACCGGAAAGATAAGGCTAAGATTGCTCTTTCAAAATCTGAGGTGGTTGTATTTTGTAATGGGAAAGAAGTAGAGATGGTGGTTGGAGGGAAGGATTTTTATTATCTGTATTATCTTAAATTAGACCCTTAAACTCTCAGAGCCTCAGTTTCCTTATTTGTAAAATGGGAATTATCTTTCTTACCTTCCAGAGTTGTTATGGTGAAAATACTATGTAATCCTTGAAGCATTATATGATTGTGAAATTATTATTATTAAATATTTCCCCTCCCCTTTGTCTTCTAACCTAATCATAGAATGTTGGACTTGGAACAAATCCTAGAGAACATTTAAAACAACTCTGTCCTTCCGTGTTCAAGAGCATATTGCTAATTAATACCCAGAGCTAGACGTAGAACTCAGTTCTTTCAACTGTCAGATCTTGAGTTCTTTCTACTGAACTAACATTATTTGTCTCTCTCCTTTCAGCACCAAATGGTGAGATACTCTGTCATCTTTCATTATTATGAGAAAGTATTTCAAGCTTGTGAAGAAATTTGAGGAGTTAGGTTGCCGTGAAACATCTTATTTTGGTGTCTAGGGAAACTGATTAATTGCCTCAGTAATATTGGCCACAATCATGCAGTTATATGGGCAAGCAGTAAATGTGTTTCCTGAAACATTTCTTCCTGAGACATTATTGTTCTAATTTGATTTGCTCTTATCCTGTTCTCTCTTCTCATTAAAGACTGTTCTATTACATTTGTAGTTGACACACTGCAGAGGAATCTGAAGCTTATCTAGTAAATTTTACTTGTATGAGATTTTCCATATTCCCCAAGGAAGGACAAGAAAGAGAGAAAGAAGAGCATAAGTAATAAATAGTTCTCTGCGATAACTTTACATTTCTCTCCCTTTATTCTATCCCCAAACCAAAAAAAAAAAAAAGCAAATCTGAAGTCAATCAGCCTGATTTGAAGACTTATTTTTCTTCCAATGAATGAATTTCTCTAACCAACTGTGAACATGTTTGTATTTCTCCAGTATGTGGCTGTGACCTGGCTCAAGGAGGCTTCTTCATAAAGAACGGAGAATATCTCTGCACCCTGGATTACCAGCGAATGTATGGAACACGCTGTAATGGCTGTGGGGAATTTGTGGAGGGAGAGGTAGTGACAGCTCTTGGGAAGACCTATCACCCTAACTGCTTTGCCTGTACCATTTGCAAGTAAGTAGTAACTGGTCAGCTACTTATAGCAAATCTGCAGCAGGGGAAAGCTGTGCAATGCAGTAGAAATGACATTGGACAGATTTTCTTGTTAACATTCTTCCTCTGCCCCCTCCCTCACTTCCCTCTTTCTCATACCCCATCTATCTGTCATCTTCTCCTTTTATTCTTTTCCCTCCTCCTCCCCTCTTATTTTCCCCTTTCTATCCATCTTCTTCTCTCTCTATCACTCCATCTTTTTCCCAGTCTTTATTTCTCCCCCTCCCTCATCTTCACTCCCCTTCTCCTTCTCCTTTACCTCTTCATCTTAAGTTTACCTTTAGTAATTAGCATCTTCCTCTAATGTTATTTAGATATCAGAAGAAAATGAGGAAGTTCTTCTCATAGTAGATTTATGGGAATATATGGACAAGAGTCACATAAGATAGGCAAGCATGGATGATTTGTACTCTGTGTTGTTGAAGGGGCTATACAAGTCAATAAAATTACAGATCCCTTTTGAGTATAAGACATCCTCTATTGGTGAGTACATTTGTCCTTATTTTATGCCTGTTGTGGTTAATTATGATGATACAAAGCAAAAGACATTAATAAAAACTGATTTTTTAAGTCACTATCAATGTATACATAAATTCATCAATATGGGAGGTGTTACACATAATTACATAAGCATATAGCAATATAACACCGGCTAGAAGTGATGTAACAAATAACATGAATCAACATGAAGAATTTATACATGTCCTAAGTCCTAGAAATAGTCCAAAAGAAATCCATTCATGTGCCAGGAATCCAATAATTCCTTCAAGCTTTGAAGTATTGCAATAGTCTCATCAACAATTTTTCATCTCAAGGAATCCAATGATTCCTGCTGGTTTTCAAGTCCTTGCAACAGTTTCATCTTGTATTAGGGAATCCGATGATTCCTGAAGATTTTAAAGTTCTTTTAACAGTCTCATTGTCAGCTATGCTCTTTCAGTGTCAGATGTTTCTTAAATCTTCTCCTTTGTTTTGGGGTTTTTCTTTTTTTCTGTTTCTCTCTGATGGACAAGGTGAATACGACTCATTGGCACCCATCTGATTCCTTCTCCATCTGTAGAAATACAAGCAAACCCTCTTTCCTAGACAGTTAACCTATTTAATTCCTTTCTATTTATCACTTTTGGGATTTCTCCTCATCATCTGGCAATTGCATTGGAGTTGTTTGCACTGGATACTGCCCTGTTGATTTAAAAGGCCTGTATTCTCCCCAACTGTAATCCTGATTGCTTTTCTGTTGGTTGATCACATCAGAGTCCTGCCCTTCTAAAGACTCTCTGGGTGTAACCTCAGCTGCCACCTGACTTTTGATTGGATTTAGTTTGGTGAATCAAGAAGAATTCTTCATAAAATTTCTTTACTTTTTCATCATCTACAATAGATATTAACACAAATTAGTTATTTTCATTGTGATCTTTTGTTTGTATTCATTGTAAATATTGTAAAACAAAATGGTCATCTGCACAATGAAATGATGTTTCTTATTGAATTGGAAGCCAATTCTTCCAAATCCTTTCTTAACCTTTATTAAAACTTTATTAAAAAAAAAAACTGTGACCCTTCCTATTTAATTAAAACTTTGACTTTATTTGTAAATATAACAGAGACATGTATAGACATAATCTAAAATTTTGGGTTTGAGTGGAGCAGGAATATATTGAGCCTATATTCTTCATTATAAGTATTAACTGAAAGGAGATAGGGGTGAGGTATTAAAGAGAATGATTCTTTAGCTCCTAGATGTTCTTCCTATATGTATCATTAGAAATTCCTTCTAGACAAGATTGAGTCTATATTTGTCTAGTACAAGGATTGGACAAAGTTAGGCTTTTACTTATCTTAATGTCTATTCTGCTGTGAACCAACATTAGTAAAATTTGTTTGTAGCTTGGGCTAACTTTGATTTGATAGTTGCTTTGGAATTTTCCTCAATGCACAGGTACATGATAGTAACCAAATATAAGAGTAATTTTACTACTCCAAATTTACTATTTGATTTACAGATAGATTACAGCTAATTATCAATAAAAATCAACAACTATCATGCTTGAACAGAGATTGAAACCAGAAGCAACTGGAAGAAAAAAGAACATTTAGGTCAAAGGATATGAACAGACAATTTTCAGATGATGAAATTGAAACTATTTCCACTCATAGAAAGAGTGTTCCAAATCACTGTTGATCAGAGAAATGCAAATTAAGACAACTCTGAGATACCACTACACACCTGTCAGATTGGCTAAGATGACAGGAAAAAATAATGATGAATGTTGGAGGGGATGTGGAAAAACTGGGACACCAATGCATTGTTGGTGGAGTTGTGAACGAATCCAACCATTCTGGAGAGCAATCAGTAATTATGCCCAAAAAGTTATCAAACTGTGCATTCCCTTTGATCCAGCAGTGCTACTACTGGGCTTATACCCCAAAGAGATACTAAAGAAGGGAAAGGGACCTGTATGTGCCAAAATGTTTCCGGCAGCCCTTTTTGTAGTGGCTAGAAACTGGAAAATGATTGGATGCCCATCAATTTGAGAATGGTTGGGTAAATTGTGGTATATGAATGTTATGGAATATTATTGTTCTGTAAGAAATGACCACCAGGATGAATACAGAGAGGCTTGGAGAGACTTACATGAACTGATGCTAAGTGAAATGAGCAGAACCAAGAGATCATTATACACTTCAACAACAATACTGTATGAGGATATATTCTGATGAAAGTGGATTTCTTCAACAAAGAGAAGATCTAACTCAGTTTCAATTGATCAATGATGGACAGAAGCAGCTACACCCAAAGAAAGAACACTGGGAAATGAATGTAAACTGTTTGCATTTTTGTTTTTCTTCCTGGGTTATTTTTACCTTCTAAATCCAATTCTTCCTGAACAACAAGAGAACTGTTTGATTCTGCACACATATATTGTATCTAGGATATACTGTGACATATTTAACATGTATAGGACTGCTTGCCATCTGGGGGAGGAAGTGGAAGGAGGGAGGGGAAAACTTGGAACAGAAGTAAGTGCAAAGGATAATGTTGTAAAAAATTACCCAGGCATGGGTCCTGTCAATAAAAAATTATAATTATTTTTAAAAATTTTTAGAAAATAACATTTATAAAAGTAAATACTTGTCTTTTTCATTTTTTTATTGAAGCTTTTTATTTTAAAAACATATGCAAGGATAATTTTTCACCATTGAACCTTTTTTTTTTACATGACCAAACTGTTATTTTGCTGTACAAAAAGAATCAGACTTTGAAATATTGTACAATTAGCTTGTGAAGGAAATCAAAAATGCAGGTGGGCATGAATATAGGGATTGGGAATTCAATGTAATGGTTTTTAGTCATCTCCCAGAGTTCTTTCTCTGGGTGTAGCTGGTTCAGTTCATTACTGCTCCATTGGAAATGATTTGGTTGATCTCCTTGATGAGGATGGCCAGGTCCATCAGAACTGGTCATCATATAGTATTGTTGTTGAAGTATATAACACCATTGAACCTTGGAAAACTTTGTTCCAATTTTTCTCCTTCCCTCCACCCCCTCTTCTAGATTGCAGGTAATCCAATATATGTTAAACATGGTAAAAAAAAAATATGTAAATCCAATATAGGCATACATATTTATACAATTATCTTGCTGTACAAGAAGAATCAGATAAAAAAGGAAAAAATGAGAACGAAAATAAAATTCAAGCAAACAACAGCGAAAGAAATAAAAATGTTGAAAATGTTGCACACACACAATTTTGTGATGCACAATTAATTCCCACAGTCCTCTCTCTAGGTGTAGATGGCTCTCATCATCACAGTGTCTTTGAAACTGGCCTGAATCATCTCATTGTTCAGAAGAGCCACATCCATTAGAATTGATTATCGTATAATCTTGCTATTGCTGTGTACAATGATCTTCTGGTCCTGCTCATTTCACTTAGCATCAGTTCATGTAACTCTCTCCAGGCCTCTCTAAAATCATCCTCCTGATCGTTTCTTATAGAACAATAATATTCCATAGCATTCTTATATGATAACTTATTTAGCCATTCTCCAACTGATGGACATCCACTCAGTTTCCAGTTTCTAGCTAATACAAAAAGGGCTGCCACAAACATTTTTGCACATGTAGGTCCCTTTCCCTTTTTAAAGATCTTTTTGGGATATAAGTAAATACTTATCTTAATGATAAGAATTCAGGCAATTTGTTGGTTTAATTGTAGTTTATTCTAAGACTTGTGCTGATGTATGTCTTGCAAGTTTTAGAACTATTTGCTAAATGACAGTATCACACACAGAATATTGCCTTTAGAAATTCATGTTATATATTGAATTACTTGCTGTCTAGGAAGGAGGGGGTAAGGGAGGGGAGGAAGAAAAATTTGGAACACAAAGTTTTGCAAGGGTGAATGTTGAAAAATATCTTTGTATACATATATAGTATTTAACATATACTTTAATATATATAACATGTATGGGACTACATGAAATCTAGAGGAGGAGGTGGAGGGAAGGAGGGAAAAAGTTGAAACAGAAGTTTTTGCAAGAGTCAATGTTGAAAAATTACCCATATGTTTTGTATACAAAAAACTATAATAAAAAATAATAAAAAAAAGAAATACATCAGACAACTGACGTGAGATTGAACATTTGCAAAATAAATTGCAGCTTTGAATATTGGTAAAAATGAAAAAAAATTTTAAGGACTACAGGCATTTATTAGAATGTCAACTCCTTGAGAGTAGAGAATGTCTTATATTTGTATCCCTAGCACTTAGTACAATGCTTTGCATAGTATGCAATTAATAAATACTTCATTCATTCATATGTTACTAGCCTAGTTCAACTGAAGTTTTGAAATATGTGATTACAAAATCCAACTAGCAAAATCATCCTCATCCTTATCCTCCTCATCCTCATCATCATGTCCATTAGAAATGGACAAAGTAACTAATCTCAACATTTCCTGATAGAGTATTAATGGAATATTTCTGGAATTAACTTTTAGTATTTTTTTCTGTATATATTTCCACATTTATCATGTTGCACAAGAAAAAATCAGATCAAAAAGGGAAAAAAGAGAGGGGGGAAAAAAGCAAAGAAAAAGAGAATAAAAAGGTGAAAATAGTACGTTGTGATCTATATTCAATCTCCATAGTCCTTTTTCTGGATGTAGATGAATCTTTTGGATTTGGCCTGAATCACCTCATTATTTAAAAGAGCCATGTCTATCAGAGTTGATCATTACATAATCTTATTGTTGCTGTGTACTGTGTTCTCTTGGCTCTACTCACTTCACTTAGCATTATTTTATGTAAGTCTATCCAGGTCTTTCTGAAGTCATACTGCTGATCGTTTCTTATAGAATAATATTTCATTATATTCATATATCATAACTTATTCAGCCATTTTCCAACTAATGGACATCCATTCAGTTTCCAATTCATTGCCACTACAAAAAGGGCTGCCCAAAATACTTTTACACATGTGGGTTCTTTTCCCTTTTTTAAGAGCTTTTTGGAATACAGACTCAGTGGAGACACTGCTGGATCAAAAAGTAGCTCTTTGGACATAAGCTCTCCAGAATGATTGGATCAATTCACAACTCTGTCAACAATATATTAGTGTCCTAGTTTTCTCACATCCTCTCCAACATTTATCATTATCTTTTCCTGTCATCTTAACCAATCTGAGAGATGTGTAGTAGTACCTTAGAGTTATCTTAATTTGCATTTCTGTAATCATCATTGATTTAGATCATTTTTTCACATAATTAGAAATGGCTCTAATTTCATCTGAAAATTGTTCATATCCTTTGACCATTTATCAATTGGAGAATGACTTATATTTTTATAAATGTGTCAATTCTCTATATAGTTTAGAAATAAGGCCTTTATCAAGAACCCTTGGACATTAAAAAAAAAAAAAATTTCCCCTTGTTTTCTGCTTCCCTTCTAATGTGTCTGCATTGATTTTGTTTGTACAAAAACTTTTTAATTTAATATAATCAAAATTATCCATTTTCCATTTTATAATATTCTCTAATTTTTCTTTGGCCATAAACTCCTTCCTTCTCTTATATCTATAAGAGGTAGACTGTCCCTTGTTCTCCTGATTTGCTTATAATGTCACCCTTAATGTCTAAATCATGAACCCATTCTGAAAAATGAATTTTCACTGATGCCCTTCAACATTGTCTTTTGGAAAGAAGCTAATTTACTGAATAAATATCATCTGTTAATAGTGACTCTGATTCTTTGTGCTCTATTTTTAAACAAATAATATCCCAGACACCATGAAAATATTTTTTGACACTATCTGGCATCTGAGATAGCTCCTGCTCCAATTAAGGAGTTTTCTAATCCCTAATCTTCTAATGATGTTCCAGTTCTCTAAAGAAGTTAATGCCTGAATTTCTAGCATCTCTCTAGGGGGGAGAGGCCTAAAGTATTTAGCAAGAATTCATGGTATTCAAAATCCCTTATTCTTGAAAGACCTATCAGTTGAAAATTTCCTATCACATGTTGTTCAGAGAAACATTGAGACATCACTCAAAATATGAAGAGGAAGTAATATTTTCTCGATTTTATTATTTAGATGGTCTTTTTTGAAATGAAAGTATCAGCTTCTATAACCTCTTTTCTCTCTTAAACGAGGTGCATTTAGTAATTGGATTTGTTCCAATTGGTTGGCTTGATCAAGACTGCATTTCAAGCATTTTGGCTCGTGTTCCTCTAAGATATTATTTTGCCCCAGAGGGCAGCAAATTGAACGAATAAGAGGAAAGACTTGAATCTGTGGAATAACCTTGACTACAATGTCTTTCTGTTTCCAGACGCCCATTTCCACCTGGAGACCGAGTTACCTTCAATGGAAGGGACTGTCTTTGTCAGCTCTGTGCTCAGCCAATGTCTTCCAGCCATAAAGAGGTCTCAAGCTCCAGCAGTAAGTATCTTCATAGTTCTGTCTAGCCTTGTTCTCCATGAATTCATATTATTTTCCAAAAGTTGGATTATATTTTTGTTATTGAAAGGGTATTGATACAGGTCTCTTTAGCTGTAAAGAGACTGGCAATTAATTTACTTTTGAGAAACTATTTTGGTGATAACCAAAATTTTTCTATCTACCTACCTAGTTGTAAAATGTTAACTTGTTGAAGGTTTTCTTTGTGAAAGAAATACTTTCTGTGAAAAATATTTTCAGAGCAACAAATTAAGAATGAGATAGACTGAACTGTTATAATGTAAGGGTAAGAGAATTATTAAAGTTCTCTTTAGAAAAGCACCACAGTTTTTGATTTTTGAGGTTAGATATGAGAATGCTGGATACAACTACTGAGAAAGCAGGAGTGATTGCCATAGCAACCAAAATGTGAACTTGGATAAATTTGGAAAGTTATGCTCAATCTATTCAGTTTTTACTGAGTTAAAGAGTTTTTATTTGTCACCCATAAAAAGACCATTTCTTGAGCCTTAGACATTCAAGCTAAATCAGTTTCATCTAAGTGAAAAGTATATTATCTCTTCCTTTTTTTAGATAAAAATTGCAAGGGTGAGTTGGCATCCTGCTGATGTTATAGCCCTATATATTTAATTACAAACAAGAAGCTTAGACAGGGTCTTGTCTCTGCTCCTTCATGAGGTTATCACATGTGGAATTAGACAGTAAAATGGAAGCTGACTACTCTGTCTTCTATAGTTCTTTCCAATCCCTTGCAAAGCTTCAAGTAAATCATTTCAGTCCTATAAGCCTCAGTATAAAAGTATGTGATAAGCTGCTTTGGTGACAAAGGAATTTTCTGTGGTTTTGATTAATAGACGCAAAGTGATTTCCAGTTCTTCTATTGGATCAAAGGAAATATTTTGTTACTTGTTTAAAATTAAGATAGTTTAACTGAAGCAACATTTGCAAGCTATTTTCTCTTATGGGGGATTGGGAAAAGGGGAGGGGAAGATGAGAACATAAGATCAATTTGTTCCTCAAACTTTAGATGAGTGTATGTATATAATATTATATTATATTATATACTGGAAATTCCTAATTTGAAAGAGCTTATGACTTCAAAAGGAAAATAAGACCTCTATACAAATAACTACAAAGCAAAGTAGGAGGTGGTAAATAGTTTGAAGAGTTAAGAAGAGAATTGTTCAAAATAATTTGTTTGACCCTTAGGAATTAACTCCTAAATTAAAATTATAATGAAATTAAGAAAAAAAATTTTAAATTAAATTAAAATAAAAATAATAAAATAAATTATTAAATTTATCAAATCTAATTTATTATTTATTTATTATTTATAATAATTATATCATAATAATAAATTAATAAATTTATTAATTAGATTAAATTTAATAAATTAAAAATAATAAATTAAATTAAATCTTAAAAATGTATATTGGATAGAGAATGTTAAATACTATTGACTAAAAGAGGCCTGTGTTTACTTGCTTGTACCCAAGCAAACCATAGCCCTAGCCCAACAGGCAGGAATTCCATCTTAGGTTTCTACCTTTCCTACCCTACCCTCCCTCCTTCCAAGGGAAAAAAAACAACAGATTATCATCCTTGTCATCATCCTTACACTACTGGATAGATTAATAATGTTCTTTCCTGGATATGTACCTTTAAGGCAAATTGACCAAAACCCTTTGGAAGAATTCTATAGTCTCCAAAGGAGGAAAAGTATTTTTAAATGCTTTTTTTTAAAGTTTATGTTTATTATGTGGAGATTGGTAGTTGGCTGCTTTAGGAGATAATTCCATTCAGTCCCCGCAAGGATTACATGACTTATGTGTTATAAAGATCTTTTTTTTTAAAACAATTCTAGAGCCTGCCTATCTACAGAATCCAAATGTATATTTCCTAGATGCCCATAAAATTTAAACACAAATACAAAGACAGACCCAACCTAAATTCTCTTGGGGTTCAAGCAAATAATCAACTAAACGTTTTTGGCATTAAATTTGTCTTTTCTATCAGTGTGTGATTTATGTGATATAAGTTAGGAAATCATGGAAGGAGGGAGAACTGTTTTTGTAAATGAATCTGCTACTCAGTCATGTCCTTGTGTATGTGTTTTTATTGTTTAGTTATTTTAGTTGGGGGTCTTTTCTTGGCAAAGTTATTATAGTGGTTTATCATGGACTTCTCCAGCTCATTTTACAGATGAGGAATTGAGGCAAACAGGGCTAAGTGACTTGTCCAGTGTCACACAGTTAATAAGTTTTGAGACCAGATTTGGACTCAGGAAGATGATTTTTTTTTTTTTTACTTCAGGCACTCTGTCCATTGCAATGCCTAACTGACTGTGTATGTGTATATAGGTCTTTGGTTTTTTTCTTTTGTAGATAAAAATATAATATTCAAACTGGCACATACTGTGAGAGTGCAAAATATTTCCAGTATTTCCAACACATTTATGAAACTCAGAGCATAAAGAAAGACATGCCAAATATCTTTCTTCGGAGTGGGGTAGAGATTTTTTTAAATCCTCATGAACACATTTTAATTCCTGTTTAAAATAGTGGTTGTTTTTGGTTTGGACAAAGATTTACTATTGGGACCAGTGATTTAATTTAGTGTGAAACAATTTCATTCTACTTTGATAATGTTCAGTGAGTTCAATAAATCATCAGTTATTTAATATCTTTTTTCTCTTTCTTTTTATTGGATTCTATTTTTAAGCAGAAGAAGAGAAACAAAAAAGAAAAAGACCCTTTCTCCCAAGAACCTATTTCCTTTAGTTTCCTAAAATTATATTTTAATCAAATAGAGTCTCATGTACATGGGTGGTAGTGGAGGGGAGGAAGAAAGGAAGGAGAGAATAGAGAAGAAAAGGACAAGCTGAAAGAAGGAATGTGAGGGGTGAGTGTTATGCTGAAATATGAATTAATTAATGAATTCAGTAGGAAAAAACTTATTTATCATTGAGATTGACTGAATAAAGATGAAACATTTACATACAATTATATGGGTGCCATGTAATAGGCTTCTCTTGTCTCCACATTTGAACAATTTAGACTATTAGATATATTCATCAAAATCAGGGGGCAGAATAAAAAAGTTCCCATTCCTCAATTACAAAATCCTGTTATGGGTTTAGTGTAATATAACCTTAGTTGAATCAGGAGTAAAAGGTATTTGCTTTTAATTCATTGGCTATTTCATAGATTCATACCATTACCTTTTCTCCTTAATTGATGCCTTATCTCAGCTCCAGAAATGATTGTGCTTAATGGACATAGATTGAAATAAGAATACTTTTAATTAAAGGTCAGAAAGGTTTTGTATAAAGTATAAAGCACTATGGGAATATACAGTACTATTATCATTTTTTTTCCCCTCTTCCTTCTCTCTGTTGCTTGGAATATGCAGTGATAGATTGAAGCTTGTTTCAGTAATGAACACAATCCCCTAAAGTTTAATTTTCTTCACTTCTCCAAGTATTTTGTAGGTAATCTAAAGAGTGATTGTATTCTCATTTATGCTAAGGACATTTTACTGGTAATTTTGGTGTAAAGCGTTCTGGGACTGGAGGACATTGTGCTGAAATTGCCATTTTTTTATACCATTCAGTTTTTCTTTGGTCTTTTTCAACAATTGTAGGGCTCTGGCCTACCGTGTTCTCCCCATTATGATTATGAGTGACCAGTGGCTAATTCAGTGTGAGTTCAATTGATCGACATGTTGAACACTCACACATATATTCATCCAAGTCCATCTTTTATGGGAATAATCAGGGAATAAGCCTCCTCTCTTCCTCTGTCTCCACTATTGATAGTCTGTAGCACAGTTGTTGTTCAATAGGAACGATTCAGCTGTGCAATAGGAACTCTTAGTAGGTGTCAGGAAATTTTTTGTGCTGTGAAGAAATTTAAATTATTGTATATGAAGTTCTTCATTTTGGTTTCTGAAGTGGGAAAATCGTGAGGTAGTTCTCCAGGATTATTCCTGGAGAATAATTCTGTTTTACTCTTGTGCTTTCTTTGTTACAGTAAAACTTTTGACGAGGTTAATGATGGTCACATGTCTGAACATTCCCTTTTGTATTCACCACCAAAGTCATTTCTACAGCCTTACATTGCAGGGGTCCTCAAACTACGGCCTGCAGGCCAGCTGTGGGCAGCTGAGGATGATTATCCCCCTCACCCAGGGCTATGAAGTTTCTTTATTTAAAGACCCACAAAACAAAGTTTTTGTTTTTACTATAGTCCAGCCCTCCAACAGCCTGAGGAACAGTGAACTGGCCCCCTATTTAAAAAGTTTGAGGACCCCTGTGCCCACCTTTCCTGTCTTATGTCTTATCTTCTCAGTGAGACTCTAACTTCTTTTAGGATGACAATAACCATATCTTATACATCTTTGAAGCTCCAGAGAAATGGATTTTAAACAAATTGATTTTTTTAATTGAATGAAATGGAATGAAAAGTTCTAGGAAATATGTAGCATTCCATATTAGAACAATTAGGTTAGCCCCATGGATGAAGTGCTGGACCTTAATTCAGGAAGATTTGAATTCACATCCAGCCTCAGACACTTACTACCTTTGTGACTGAGCAAGTCATTTAATTTCTGTATGTTTCAGTTTCCCCATCAATAAAATGAATATAATTGGGTGTGTAAAGACAAAATGAGATATTTGTAAAGGTTAAACCTTTAAATTTTCCTTAAATTTTCTTAAATTTTCCTTAAATTTCCTTAAAATTTCCTTAAACCTTAAATTTCCTGTAAAATATTATTGTTACCATTATTAATTCCCCACAGACAGCATATATCCCCAGGAGAACAAAGAGAAAAAGAATAGCATATGTATATGGTAAACTGAAATCTCACTTAAAGCCATCAGGATGGGGATAAGGTTTATTGTTGTTCAGTCCTGTTTAACTTTTCATGACCCCATTTGGGGTTTTCTTGGCAGAGAGACTGGAGTAGTTTGCCTTTTCCTTCTGTTTATTGCTGTGATTGACATTGAGCACATATTCTGACTGGGCCAAATCAAATCCACTATAGTTTATTCAAATATAAAATTTCCAAAGGCTTCTAAGTCCACCATTGTTAGAATTTAATTACTGTCGGGAGTTGAGGCCTTATACTTTGATCTCAAAAGTCAGAAATTGATTGTCTATTATAATTCCATTATTCCTATTTCTGTCCTTTAGGGCCAAACAGAACTACTATAATCCCTCTTCTACCTGACAATCCTTAATAAACCTGAAGAGAACTATCATGTCTCCTATAGTCTTCTCTTCTCTGTCATCACAAAGAACTGAACCTTTCAAGAGGTGGGCTGACTTACATAATAAACTTGTAGACATTCCTTGTAAGTTATTTTTGAATCCTCATTGACCCTTTTGGCTTTAACTATCTTATTGCTGCCTCTAGATATCCACTCCCTCTCAAATTATCTTGGGTTTCATCAGTCTTTAGGAAACCAGGATCCTACCTAGACTGGCCTTTATTTTAAGTTGTTTAGGTCTTGATTTAGACTCTACTCACATTTTCCCAAAGAAGAAATAGCTTTCTTCCCATATAACCCTCAGCATATAACTTCTAACATGTGTAATATTCATACTAGATATGAGAATAACCTGGAAAACAGGTTGCATGAAGTGAGGAGGCTAACAATGACATTAAGGAGCTCCAGAAACAATAATACTGAACATTACAAATGGATCAGATCTCTGAAGACCTGGTTATAAGGTTTAACCAAGAGAAGCAGTTTAGGTAGTTGCTGAAATCGATAGCCTTGTCCTCTGTCTTCTCAACTCTTTCACCAATAAGGTGGAGGACTTTTTAAGTTTCTTGGTCCAGTGTAATTTGCTTATGGACATCAAACTTTGGGGATATCCATGATGTAGGCCAAGGCAGATCTTGTTGCTATCTGGCAGAGCAATCCTCAATCTCCCAGAAAAAAGGCAACAAGATCTACTGGATAGAGAGAGAGAGAGACATAAAGTTAGAGATGCTTAGGTTCAAATCCCACCTTCACTACTTACTAGCTGTATGACATTAAGCAAACCACTTAACCTCTCTAGGTGTCCCCTCATCAGGAAAATAAGGGTGTTGAACTTGAATACCTGAAGACCTCTCGAGTTTTCTTCTAGCCCTACATCTATAAAAAGGGAACTTCATTGAATAGTGTGGTGGATTCCTCCAGAAGATTTTTGAAACCTTTCTACCTTAAGAATTACATTTCTAATAAACAGATCTGCTAATTCAAGCAGAAAGGAATGTACTTTGATAGAGTATGCAAACTCCCTTTGGACCCTACTCTTGAAATTGGCATAGAATCCTGGTGCCCCAGTAGATCCATTTCTGAATACCTGACTATTTCTTTGGATAAGAATCATTGTAATGTTCTTCTCTAAAATATAATGTTCTCTGGGAGCAGGTTTCCTGGGGGCTTCCGGAGGAGCCTTAGTTTCAGTTCAGAGTAATAATCACCTCAAATGCAGCCAAGGATTAAAGTCCAGCACCTTTATTGTTTCCTTTTAATTCTTGTCTCTTTTCCTGGGGCCCGGTTAGCTTTAATAGAGGCCTAACTCTCTCCTCGGTTTCAAGAGCTGCCTCCGAATGTCTCCAAATCCAAAGGTTTGTCCTTCAGCCTCCAGCCAGCACAAAGGTGGAAAATGGAATGAATCTGTCTCAACCTCCAAGAGTGGGCTTGTGGGTCTGACTTGTGAATCTCCTGCACTCCATCCTGGTTGAGGCTCCTATCTTATATATGCTCTCTTAAAGTTGTGAAAGGTATAAACTCTAATAAGTACCAAGTTCATTAGTGAACTAGAAAATTGTTAAGCACCATGCTAAATTAGATAATTATTGTCTCTATCAATTCCAGTGACTTAGCACCTTGTAAGAATTCTAACAAATCATAACTTGACAGTTGGGAGAGATTTTAGAGGACATCAAGTATAACCCTTTAATATACAAATGAGAAATGCCAATGCCCAAAAAAATTAAGTGATTATCTCAAAGCCATAGGAGGATATTTGAAACTGAATTATTTGACTCTAGATCCATCTCTTTTCCTACCTTCCCTCAATGCCTGCCTATGATGAATTAGCTCGGATAGACATTGTTTTCAACCTCATTTGGCAATGCATATTTATCTTATTTTGTTTTTGAGAGCCTGTTACCTGACTTGGGCAAATCAGTACAGTTCAGGGATTTTTGAGTACAATGCACTGTCATCAAATTCTATCCAGGCAGGGAACCAGAGAACCTATAATTGGGCTACCTACATTCTTCCAATATCTAGAATGACTATCCTTCACATCTTGTTTTTAAATATCAACAAAGTAAGCTTTATTTTAAAATGTAAAAAAAAAAAAACACTTTTTTTTTAGCTTGTCTGTTGTATAAAAACAGACAGTAGGCTGGACTTGGCTTGTGTACCATAGTTTGTTGATTCCTGGCCCAAACTATGGGCATGCATGCAGTTAGATGAACAACATACATGGGAGCGGGAAGGGAGAGGCATTGAGTTTGTGTATGATATGCATCAGAATATAAATACACACACACACACACACACACACACATATGCTTGTATATGTCTGTTGTACAGATATTACAAAAGGAGAGCAATTTGGACCTAAAATTAAACAGAAAGAAAATAACCTGGATTGACCTTAAAAATAATTTATTCAGTGATCTCCAACTTCAATCTGAAACAAAGGACTATAACTTACAAATATTCTGCCAATGTGGTTATAACTATGAGTCGTGAAAAATTCCTTTCTCTGAAGAATTAAAGATAAGTATCAATCAGAAGATGATGGAGAGGCATAGGGGTTGAGTAAATTGCAGTACATAACAAGTAAGAAACTAAGGAAAAATAAAGGATTTCATCATAGAAACATGATCTAATAAAGATGACCTAGTCACATGATAAGAGCATGGAAGAAGCAATGGATAGCCCATTTCCTCCAGTAATAACCTCATAATGTAAAGAGATGATAAGGAAAACTTCCAACAGGTTGTATGAACCCCTTAGGGCAAACATGGGAGGAAAAGAATTGCATGAATCAATTTAGGTCTTTGTCATTAGAGGCAATATGCATACTGCTGAAACCATAAAGTTTTTTTTTAGTATTGACACAAACAAAATTTCCTAACTATTAGAATTGTAAAAATGAAACGGATAGCTTCCAAAGACAATAAGTTTCACATTTATTGAAGATCTTCAAGCAAAGGCTGAATTGATCTATTTGAGGAAATTATTTTTCAGGTATGAGTTGGACTAGAAGGCTAATAAAGTCTCTTAAAAATTTGAAATTCTGTAGTGGTGAGTGGGTTCTTCACCCCTGTGCTATATTGCAAAGTCTACAATAGGCATATTTTCCATTAACTCTGATTCAGCTATCTTGAAAAAGCCACAGTCTTAGAAGCACACAATACTTAGAAAGTTGTGGTTCAGCTGCTTTATGCAAAAATGATTAATTAAAAGGTTGATCTGATGATACAAAGTCAAGATCCCTGCTTCTTTGGATCCACTGAAATTAATTTATCTTTAAAACTTTTAAGGATGCCTTCTACCTGAATGATATAGAAGTGAAAATTTGGAATGAGCAAATTATGGAACATGAAAATAATAGAATTATTACTTTGATGAATTCAGAGAAGCAGGGAAAAGATCTATACCAAATGATATAGAGTGAAGTTAGCAGAACTAAGAAAACAATATACACAATAATTACAATAATGTAAATGGAAAGAACAACCATGCATAAAAATAAAGAGTGAATATAACAAAATTATAAAGATTAAGCATCACTCCAATGAAGAGATATTACAGGATACAAACTCCATAGGTGTATACATTGCACAAATTTTCAGAGTTTTTCATTATATCTATCAATTGTGTTGACTTTTTATCCTCTTTGAAATATTATTTGTTTTGTGGGATAATTCTTCAAGAGAGGGAGGAAGGAATTCTGAAAATAACTTTGATGTAAAGTATTGAAGACAATAAAAACTTAATTTAAAAAAAAGACAATCTGGACTCCTTTTTATTCTGTATCTTTGACCTTGTCTTATTTTGTTACCTGTAAGATCATAAAATTTGTTGTGGAGACAGACCTGTGTCCGCATAACTCAGGATTCTGCTGTCCATCAGGGCTCAGACAACATGTCATGGGAGTGTTTGGCTTTTCTCTCTGATATCAACCTCTACTTTTCCCCTCAGTGTGTCAAAGAATGTTCTTTTATTCTAGATTTTCAGATTATGGATAAACAAATCATTTTAGGGTTATTAAAATAATTTTATTTATCTGTGACCAAATTTAAACACTGTAAAGAGAATTTCTATACATAAACCAAAACATCCACAAGATAGAACTGTATATAAAACCATGAATTCTGTTCCATACCACTTTCTTTAAATACGTAATTCTGTATTTTCATTTCAAAACACTTCTACTTGTCGTGTTACTAGTTGAACTTTCCTTGTGTGAATTTAAAATATTATAGTGGCTCTTTAAGACATCATCTTCATCATTATTATTATTACATTATTACTAACTCCACCTTCCATTAAATCCACCTTTCTTTTCCCCAATTAACAACACAAAGGAGAGTGGTATGGAGAGTTCTAAAACAATCAAAAGTCATCCACAAAGTGACCATGTCTAAAAATGTATGCTTCTTTTTCCATTTTGTTTACTTCATCTATTTGCAGGAGGGTAACACCTCTAAAGTATTTCCAGTGTGGTGACTTGGTTTCCAATTGTATCTATTAGTTTCAAAGTTGTTTCTCCTTACATGGTACTGCTCTAAATTCTTCTGGTTCTGCTATTTCACTTTACATCAATTCATACTACTCAGGATTCTTTGAAATCACTTTTCTTTGTTTCCTTTCTAGGTTTCTCTAATTTCATGTATTTGTATTCCAAACTTCTTACTCAGCTCTGGTCTTTTCTTCATCAATTCTTCAAAATTCTTCCATTGTGTTAAATGTACATTTATTCCTATATAGGATTATGCCAAATTTTGCAATCATTCTTGGTTGTTTTGCCTTTCAAAATATTGTATTCCAAGATTTCCACTACTTATACTTCAAGTTGTCAAATCTTCCGTGATCCCTTGGTACTTCAACTGCTTCATTTTGAATTCTTATAGTTTCTTTTTTACATGGAGATTCTGAATTTTGACTATGACATTCTTGTAAGTTTTTATTTAGAGATTTGTTAGAGGAGGTGATCTATGCATTTTTTTCTATATTTGTTCTGCCTTCTAGTCCTAATAAATTTGGACAGTTTTTATTTATCATTTCTTGAATTATAATGTCCACTCTTTTTTACTTCACCTGTGTTTTCATTAAGCCAGATAACTTTAAAGTCTCTCTTCTTGGCCAGTTTTCCAAGTCAATTGTTTTTGTTATTAGATATATTACATTTTCTTTTTTGAGTTTTCAGTCTTTTAATTGTGTTCTAATATTTCTTGCTGACTCATGAAGTCATTCATTTCTGTTTGATCTATTCTTGTTTTCAAGGACTCTACCTCTTGGGTAAGTATACCACTATCTCTTCTAAATTATTTATTCTACTTCCAATTCTTTCTGCTAAGTTTTTCTTTTAATTTCTTTTTTTTTTCCTCTTCCTTCATTTCTTCTAGGAATTTATGTAATCCTTGTGGAAAATCCATTTTTTTCCTTTGAATTTTTACAATGTTATGGAGTTGCTTTCTCCTTCTTTTGAAGGATCTCTAGATTTGATACTAGTTGATGTTTTCATCTTTCATGTATTTATCTCTCTAAGTTTCATTTTTGAATTGCAATTTTGTGTAAGGACTAAGCTATGTCCCCTAATAAGCTTCTGGATGGATTGACTGATTAGGCAGGGTCTTGCCCTCAGTCCCTTGGGTTCTTGCCCTGACTTCCACATCCTGTGATTAAGTCTCTTTGATCTTTAATATTTAGAGCTGAATCCTCAGGGCTCTCTGGGTATCTCAGGGCAGTTGTCAGGAAGGTCAGAGTCCGTGGGCCTGGGCTATCCTGGTATGATGGCTGTGGGTGACTCTCACCTCAGTACTCCAATACTTTCAAGCTCTCCACCCTACAGCTTTTTCAATTAAAAAAAAAAAAAGTGCTTTGTTTTTGCAAACTCCATCTATATGAACCCCTTGGTTGTACTGGGAGGTGTAGACCCTAATTTTATTTTTAAGCCCATGTTTTCTGTTTCCTGGCTGATTTTTTTTTCTTTTGCAGTTCTCAGCTGGAAAATGTAATTTACTTTTAGTTTTTTCATAGATTTCAGCGTAGAGGACTTCAGGAATTGTTGGAGTAAATATGCAGGAGGTGGGTGATCTGCCTTGAATTTCAAAGTCCAGACGGTTGATGCTAAGTGAAAACTTGTTGGAAATGTTGGAGAAAGAATTCTTGTCCAGAAATGAGATGGTTTAGATGACCTCTTTGAACTATTAGATTCTTTATAACCCTCATAAAAAGTTCTCTTTTCTTTGGTGTGACAGGAATTCCTATTCCCTTCAGTCTGAGCCAGGAAGGCTTGCCTACTCTACTTCTGAGTCTCTTAGGTCTTCAGCAACTAATAAGATGCCCTTAAGGATTTGGAATCAAAACTATTTTCCCAAGCACCTTTCCAATTAAAGATCCACAAGCACTAAAAGAGTCAGCAATACAGGAAAAGAAAAGAGCAGGAGAATTCTCACCAACAAATCATTTTGTTATTTCTAATTTTACAAATTTTGGTTGTTGCCCATCTCAGCTTTCATAATTCCAGAGTAAAAGTTCTCATTTTATACCATAAAGTATGTTAGGAGACTGAAGCATCACTTTTTCCCACTTGGTACCTTGTGTGAAAATTAATGAGACAGATTTAAGTTCTAGATAAAGCAGACTTTCCCAACAATTAGGAATGGGACTGCCTTAGGACAAGTAGATTTTCTTTCATTGGAGGTCTTCAAAAAATGTTTTGGGAGCTTTTGTCAGGTTGTGGTAAACAGAATTCTTTGGGAGATATGGGTTGAGCCAGATGAACCACTGAGGCCCTTCCAACTCCAAATTTCTATGATTTGCCCAAGATCACAACTATTTAAGGCTGGAGCCAGTACTAGAATCCAAGATTTCTGACTTTATCCAGTGTTTTTCTCTACCTTATTATGCTGTTGTCATAGGAGAATGATGAACTCTGTGAAGCTATACTCCTCTATCAATCTTAAACTGTCTATTACCATCAGACAATAATTTGGGTTATGCCAGCTGGAGGTCCTCTGTGTCAGTAGGAAAATATGCTTTCTTTATGTCTGCAGAAAAGACATTTACACCTAGAGAGATTTCTTCCCAGCTCAAAGACAGCTGTTTGAGAGGCAGCTTTGGCAGGATGTATATTTTTCTTTTAAGAAATCACAAACACTTTAAATAATAAAAATGTGACTGCTTTTCTAGAATAAAAACAAAACCAAAATTTACCTGGATACTTACCTGAAATTCTACCTGCCTTACTCCTCTGTTGGTTTTCTTTTGGAAATAATTCACAAATTTCTGTTCTGGGCCCCAGACAAAATTTCCCCAGAAGGATCCACTTGTCTATGAAGTAAGGATGTGAAATATATCTCTGAAATGCTTTCCCTTCTTCTGTGATTCTGAGATGTTTTTGTGAGTTTCAGAATAAACAGATCTTCAATTGTAGGAAATCAGTTTTCCTGCAATGCAGAGATGACTCAGATGACTCAATGTAAAGAAACTAATCATTGCCAAATCTTCCCCCCGCCCCCCCCAGGGAAAGGTCAGTTGTTTTAGATTAATGTTAAATTGTGTTAAGAAATTCCAGATTGTGTTAGAAAGTTTGACTCTGTAATGCTACCGTCTGGACTAAGTTGTGACCTTTAAAAGCTGGTTTGTTCTGGCACAAGCTTTAACATAGAGAGAGGTTCATTAAATGTTGCAACCTGAATATTATGCTCTGTTTTTAAATTAAAATGACACAGAAAATCATTATCTGCTCCTCTCATCATAAGGACTTAAAGAAATGTTATTATGTTTTGTTTTCTTTTGTTAATTCTACCAGACAGTTATTCAGTGCCTAATATGTGAAGAGCATGTTCGGTACTGAAAACAGATAGACTTGAAATACTTTAGACAGCAATGAAATTTTCAAATGCTGTTCAATTTTCTGCTTATTCAAAAAGGATTCGAATTGATGTCCTTTAAGTCATTCAATATCAGTAAATAAGTATTTATTAAATACTTAACAGGTTTCAAATACTCTACTAAGAGCTAAGTTTTTGCCTTAAAAAGAAAGAAACAAAGTCCCTGCCCTCAAGAGGGACATATTTTAGAGGAAATAGAATACAAATAATTGTCTAATGAGATATATACAATATAAATGGAAAGTGATCTTATAAAAAAAGGCTTTGGAGTGGGAAAGGAATTAGGGAAGGCCAATTGCAAAAAGTAAGATTTGAATTCAATTTTGAAGGAAGTCAGTTGATGAATATAAGGAGAGAGATTTCCAGACATGGGCTATTGGGAATGGCAAAAGCATAAATTAAAAGTCAATAAGTAGAAGATTAGTTTTGTTCTTTTTTCTTGAAGGGAACCAAAATGACATCATTGTGTTGGAGTCAAAGTACAGTGTGTTCTACTGTGACTGATCAGACCAATATGAGCTTGGAAAATTTTACAACAAGTTGAATAGAAATAGTCCACACAAACATTTAGAGTGGATAATTCTCTAAATTTGTACATCTCACATTTCTTTTCTGCTACTGCAATTCTGCTTCACTCATTGAGCACAATGCCTTCTTTGATGCAGGTATGCCATGCTGAGCAGTGATTGTCATTGTCTCCTATGACACATAATCAATACTAAAATTCTTCAGAAAGACCCTGAGAATGTCCTTTTATTATTTCTTCTGATCACCATGTGAGTGCCTGCTTTATGTGAGTTTTCTGTAAAATAGTCTTTTAGGCAAATATGCATTTGATATTCAAACAGTATGGACAGTCCATCAGAATTGTGCTCTCTGTAGTACAGTTTGAATGCTTGGCAGTTTAGAATAAAAAAAGGATCTCACTATCTGGTACCTTATCTTGCCAGGTAATCTTCAGAATCTTTCTAAGGCAATTAAAATGGAAGCCGTTCAATTTCCTGGCACATCATTTGAATACTTTCCAGGTTTTGTAGGCATACAACAATGAGATCAGCACAATGATTCTGTAGACCTTCAGTTGGGTAGGCATTTTAATACCTCTTTTCTTACATACTTTCCTTCAGAGTCTCCCAAACACCAGGGTAGCTCTGTAAAGCATGCATAATTGAACTTATCCACAGCATTCAGTTTTTCTCCATTTGCTGTAACCAAGGATTCCACATAGGGATGATATACTGGCTGGTGGAAAGCCTATATTTTCTTGGTGTCAATTGTCAGGGTCAAAATTAGCACAAGCAGCAGAGAATCAATCCATACTTAGCTGCATAATGGCCTAAAAGATTGTATTAAATGCAAAATCATCTGCAAAAGTAATGCTTTTCAAGTTAAAGAATTTCAAGTTAAAGAATAAAATCAATGTGGTTGCTGACCTTGATGCCATTTGACATCTGACAATATTGCTGAAAATATAATGCTAAAAAACAATGAGAGCAAACACAGTGTCTTCCTTTACTCATGATTGGGAAAGTGCAAGAGCATCATCCATTATCTGGAACCTGTGTAAGCATGCTCTCTTTAGAACTGATGTACAATACTGATGTACTTCTAACAGAAAATCTCATGTTATCTCTACTATATTAGTAATTAGAAATGTGATCTTGGGCAAGTCATTTCACTCTGAGTTTTAGACTTTATATTCAGACGCTCACTTTTCTGACCTTGGATTGGGATAAGTTATTTGTCTACATTCCTCTTTTAAAACAAAGGACATAGATCCAAGGAGTTTTGGGATAGATTGATGGATAATTGAGTGTTCTAATTTCCTTAATGTTTTATTAATGCTTTTTAAACATCATGTAATTAAAAATGATGCTTCCCAAACACCACTAATTTAGAGCTTCCTTTATAAGAAGGTATTATAAGTTTTACCATAGCTAAGATCCCTATTTTAGAGATGAGAAAATTGAGGGTCAGAGATGGGATATGAATTCATATCTTCCCATTTCCAAGTCCAGCACTTTTCACCATATCAAGTAGTATCTTCTTGCTTTAGAAGACTATTTAAAATTCAAATTTTATTTTACAAGTATCTTTAGTACAATCATAGACTCTCAAAATTGGAAAGTATCTCAGAGTTGCCCATACCTGAACAGGTAACTACTCTACATATTCTGCAAAATTCATTCAACCTTTGCTTGAAGACCTCCAAAGATAAAGTATTCACTACTTCCTAAAATAACCCATTCAACCTTTTGGTAATTTTAATTGTTGGGTGGGAAGGAGAATTTTTTTACACTAAACCGATAAACCACATTAATTTTAGTGGCTATAGTTCCTATATAAGAAGAATTATAATTTATATTATAATACTTATAAGAAGACATAATAAGACGTTAAATTTTCAATGTGTAAAATTAGACTTCCAGGTTGTAGGCATAACAACATTATTTTAGCAAGTTAGCTTTGGATTCCAAATAGGCAAATGTTTGAAATGACTTGTACAATCTGAGATGAGGTCTCATTGAAATGTCAGAAAAGGTGTGATTTGCATTTATAATAATCTTGTATCATATAGCAATTACATAATTGGTCAGGTGATGAAAACAGTGAAACTGAAACCTAACTCCCTTTATTTTCTCCATATTTGGAGTAATGTGGGGAACATTTGGATTTGCTAATGAACTTGCAGTTCAAGTAGTTGACTTGAACTTATGTGTGATTTCCTGTTTGGCAAGAGCCTGTGTACCCCTGGTGACTAAGTCCAGTTAAAGATTTATTAGAAAGTTTTCACCTGGTTAAACTTTGCCATTGATTTGGGTAAGTTAATGCTTAAGTCTTAGCACAGATACACTTGGGAAAATGTTAAAAGTATGTTTTCTGTCATGCCTTTCCCAAGTCTAAAATATAGTCATTGTGAGCAGTTGAGAAATGGTCTATTTCTTGATCTTCACTTGAAAATGTTTTGAAGTTATTAGATTGCTTTTCTCACAACCCCATGAATTAAGTATTGTTTTTATTATTATCCCAGTTTTTACAAATGATAAACTGAGGCCCTGAAAAGTTGTCACTTACTCATCATCGCACAGCAAACAAGGATTAGAAATAAAATTTGAGCCTATTTCCTTAATTCAAGTCAACACTTTTTCTACTATACTACAATTTGGGTGACATTCTGCTACTGTCCACCATGGGCATCTCTTACTCTTTTATTTGCTTTAACCTGGCTACCTTCCTTTCCTTTTTTTAAATTTCCCTTGCTTATAAGAAAGGCCTACTAGTCATCCCACTGGCAGCAGCACTGGTACTACCAGAGCTGCTGCTCCATGATCTAATGGTTTGGTGGTAGTATATTAATTGTGCTTGGATCAATGAAGTTTAGACCTTAGATCCCAAAGCTCTACCTCTACTATGAAAGAGTATTAACAATAACAAATAGCTAGCATTTGTAAAGTATTTTAAGATTTGCAAAGTGCTTTATATATGTTATCACATAAAGAAAGTAGCCATTTAAAGTTGGCTCAGGGACCAGATAATGTTTGCAAAGCATAGCTAGGTTATGTAAACAAAGCAAGAGTATCCTCAGTGCCCACAGTGGGAGAAAAATTCCATCTGGCAAAGTACTGTGCTAGTTGAGTATTTTAGCTTGCATGCTTTAGGAAGCAGAATGCCTTTTCTACTTTTCAATTATCATAGTTAAAAGTAATCAGGCTTTATGATACTTCAATAATTTTAGCTGCTTCTGAGATATCCCCCCAAGGAGCATGCAGTGCTTTCCTATATAATGCCAAGCCATTTCTGTTATTCTTGCTATATTTAGGTATTTAGAAGATATTTCTCTGTTCTCCATAATTTGTCATTTCTGAGCAGAGATACTAAGCAACCATAGGACTAATGGGTACTGATGGTTCAGGTCAAATCCAAAGTCTTCCCAGGATTATCACTTAGCCTTTTTAGGCTTTGCTTTACTCATCTGTAAAATAAAGGAATTGGATTGGTTGAAGACTCTGGTCTCTACCACATCAGTGATCATCACAACAGCCCAATGAAGTAGGAATTACAGGTGATGTTCCCATTTTACAAGTGAAATGGACTCAAAGAGAGACTAAATGACATACCCATGATCACAATGTTGGTAAGTGTCAGAGGTGAATTTTGAATGCAAACTTGACTCTTACTCAAAATTTCTTCCTATATTTCCATTCTGTCTCTTATTGATAGAAATAGAGGTCTGGAGTCTAAGAAATTTTTTAGACAAAACATATTCCACATCCAAAAATCCTTATGGCAAAGCAATGTATTTGTTAAATAATTTAGTTTCCCTGCTTTAGGAGACTTGGTGTGTCTTAAAAGATCCTGACTGGGGCAGCTAGATGGAGCAGAGCACCAACCCTGAAGTTAGGAGGACCTGAGTTCAAATATGGAATAAATAGGAGAGGACAACAAAAAAGAAGAAAATACTCAACAAGGGCATGAAAAATACCACCCTTCTAGAGCTGTGTAAAGCAACTAATATTAGAGTCAGCTAACAAGAAGTTTTTAGCTCCTAGATCCCAAAAGGCTGAATAAGGCTGAATGTTTATTGGAAGTCTGAAATTGCCTTTTATTTTATGAAAGAGAATAAGGCTTTCAAAGGTACCTAAGACTTTTCTTCCCTCTCTGATGTGAGAGGAAAAAAAAAAAAACAAAGCAAAACAAAATAAAAAAGAAAGTATAGATTTTTTTCAGTTGATTTGCTACCAAATCAGCAAGCTAACTAACAGCTGATTAGAAGATGAAGAATCCTCATGAGTCTGGGCTTGTCTGCCCAGAGAGAGCCACTTAAGTTTTGAAGTTTTCTGTTTTATAAGGAATAGTGTAATGCTTTTTCAACAACATTTTAAGGGTGACAGTACACTAAACAAACCTGTCAGTTCTTCATAATTTTACATGTATACATGTCCATACAGTTATTTTGCTGTACAAAAAGAATTGGACTTCGAAATAGTGTACAATTAACCTGTGAAGCAAAAATGCAGGCGGACGAAAATAGAGGGAATTCTATGTAGTGGTTCACACTCATTTCCCAGAGTTCTTTTGCTGGGTGTAACTGGTTCAATTCATTACTGTTTCATTGGAACTGATTTGGTTCATCTCATTGTTGAAGAGGGCCATGTCCATCAGAATTCATCATCGTATAGTATTGTTGTTGAAGTATATAATGATCTCCTGGTTCTGCTTATTTCACTCAGCATCAGTTCATGTAAGTCGCTCCAGGCCTTTCTGAAATCATCCTGCTGGTCATTTCTTACAGAGCAATAATATTCCATAACATTCATATACCACAATTTATTCAACCATTCTCCAATTGATGGGCATCCACTCAGTTTCCAGTTTCTGGCCACTACAAAAAAGAGCTGCCACAAACATTCTTGCACATACAGGTCCCTTTCCCTTCTTTAAGATATCTTTGTGATATAAGCCCAGTAGTAGCACTGCTGGATCAAAGGGTATGCACAGTTTGATAAGTTTTGGGGCATAGTTCCAAATCACTCTCCAGAATGGCTGGATATATTCACAATTCCACCAGCAATGTATCAGTGTCCCTGTTTTCCCACATCCCCTTCAACATTCCACATTATTTTTCCCTGTCATTCTAGCCAATCTAACAGGTGTGTAGTGGTATCTCAGAGTGGTCTTAATTTGCATTTCTCTGATTAATAATGCCTTGGAGCATCTTTTCATATGGCTAGAAATAGTTTCAATTTCTTCATCTGAGAATTGTCTGTTCATTTCCCTTAACCATTTATCAATTGGAGAATGGCTTGATTTCTTATAAATTAGAGTCAATTCTCTATATATTTTGGAAATGAGGCCTTTATCAGAATCTTTGACTGTAAAAATGTTTTCCCAGTTTATTGCTTCCCTTCTAATCTTGTCTGCATTAGTTTCATTTGTACAAAAACTTTTCAAATTGATATAATCAAAATTTTCTATTTTGTAATCAGTAATGATCTCTAGTTCTTCTTTGGTCATAAATTCCTTCCTTTTCCACAGGTCTGAGAGGTAAACTATACTATGTTCTTCTAATTTATTTATAATCTCATTCTTTATGCCTAGGTCATGAACCCATTTTGACCTTATCTTGGTGTACGGTGTTAAGTGTGGGTCAATGCCTAGTTAGAAGTATATTTTCCACAAAATAAAGTTTTTCCTAGAACCATTTGAAGGTTTGTGTGACTTCATGGTGTTGAAACCCAGACCTAATGTGTGAAAAAACTATCCCAGAGAGGGAGCAGGTGGCTCACATATCCCTTACTATGAAGGAGTCCATGCCAGTAGGTACCATGTACCAGTGGTAAGGAGACAAGGGATTGAATGTTCCCATTTTGCAACTGGTGAAGATCTGATTATAATGTGTCTTTTACTTGTAAGGAATCCTAAAGGTTAACTGTATTAGAGCATTTATAAAACTTTGGCATCACTATATTTCTCACTGATCTTAAAAGTCTCTTATGTCTGAAACAGACATTTGATATTTTGAGAGATGACAGTATTCGAGAGAAAGACAGCCTGAAGAAATGAAGGCAATTCAAGTTTATTCAAGGAGAAATGAGAAGGAAGACATATAGTTATCTCTAACCACTGGATAACTGAAACCTTGTATAGTTGCTGATAAACTTAGGCAGAAGGCCACTCTAATTCTGTTTTGTTGCTGTTATGACTGATGAAAACATATTTGACAAGCAATATTGTTTTACAAACTCAACAAAAGGGGCTCATTTAGGATAGTTTGGTGGAAACATAGAATTGGCTCAAATATTTTACATTTCAACATTTAAGCCAAGAATGTGATTGACTTAACTAATAATAGGCATATTTGTAATTATGGACAGTTTGGTTCTGGGAGAACACCCTCCATTATAAACCTTAGCCCTCTATTCATTGCCTCTTTATACAAGTTACCTTCCTTCTGAGAAAGACTGGCCTATAACCAAGTTACAGCCCTTAAATTACTTATGTCTTAGTCTGGGGGGAAATATCACACTCATTTGACTGTCCTTGAAAACCTCCTGGAGAGGCAGTTGTTTTATTATTCCTTCTTGGCTAATAGAAATGGAGTATTCCAGAGATTGCAGAATACCCTGTATCTAGTTATTAAAATGGGCCTAACTGAATAGAAAAGCTGTTTCACATTTCATTGACCCAAAGCTGACCTCAGCCTTAGTCTTTCTTAGATTTAACCTTATGTCCATGTTACCTGCTAATGATACCTTCCAAAAAATGACCCATATGGCCTCACTTGAAGCAGCTCATTTAAGTAGAAAAATGTGTTGAATGTACTCCAGCTGGTCGACATTGTGTCAATTCATACATTTCTATTTATAAGCCAAAGATAGTCCTGGCAACACTGAACATGAATGTGAAAAGGAAAGAGGTCGACAGTAAATTGGCACCTCGTTTCTGAGTTTGCTTTCTTGTCCCCATACTAAATGGCTTAGATAAAGCCTACACAGCTTTTTGGTTAAATGGCAAAGTTTTCCACAGAACATCTCATTTGATTCCCTTCAGTCAAAATGATTTCTCCTAATTTTATAGCATTTTTCTTTCTTTCTTGCATCATGTAGTATAATTTATATTAACTTTCTGTGCATACTTTTATCTTTAATAGATTGTAAGTTCTATATCTTATTTATCTTGGTGTCCCTCAAATCTTCTGCAGATTGCATTATACTCAGTAGGTATTAGTGCTTGTTGGCTAAATATCTTCAGTTCACTTAGCTCTCCAGAATCTTGATTCTGTGGTATATCTAAGTCGTTTTACCAGATGCCCTAGCAGCTATGGATACTAGGGCTAACAGGACCTTAGCTGAAACATATATGAAGATATCTTCACTTCTTGTAAATGACTTCTCTAAAACTATCTGTTGTTCTTCTAAATGTTAAGTAATTTTCAAGGGTCCAGGTGCACGTGGCACAATACCAAAACTGGTATCAGAAATCTCTGCACTTTTGAATAGTGGGATAAAATTATCTTTTAAGATGGAACTAATTAGAATGGCTTTTTAAATTGGCTTCCCAAATAAGAAATGATCATATGTGCATTTTGGGAAGATCACTGTAGCAAGCTGAGTGAAAACTAGACTCAAGTAGGGAGAATCCTATGGTAAGGGAACCAGCTAAAAGACACAATAATCCATGCTTAGCATAAGAACCTTATTCCTCTGTAAAAATGGATTCTAGGGCTTCTTCCAACATACACACACATGTACCCTTCTACAACTCCCCCCCCCCATGTGATGAGGAACTAGAATCATTAAAAACAAGTTTGCAGTTTCTCATCAGGGAATCTGGGTTCAAATCATACCTCTTGCTAACTGTTGGACCTTTAAGGATTTTAAGTCATCTACAAAATGAAATAGTTGGATAGAAAACTTCTACCTGTAAATGCTAAATTCTAAATTTGCTAATAAGCCAATGAGACTTCAAGGTGCTACAATTGGGTAGCAATTAGGTCTGAAGTCAGGGAAACTAATTTCAATTACCTTTGCTTCTTAACTACCTGTGTGAAATGAGGCAAGTCATTTTTTCCTTTCAGAAACTATTTCCTCATTTTCAAAATAAAAGAATTGTACATATGATCTCTAAGGCCACTTTCAGCTTTAATAATTTCCTAATTCTGAGATATAGGCACTAATCATTGCCCAGAACAATTTTCCAGGAATAAAATTTCACCTTTCTATTTAACCCTTAAACATTTGCTGCCACCTAGTGGACACTATAAAAATCAGACATTTTTATTTCTACTTGGATGAAATATCCTTTCTGGTATATGATGTGGATTCATCTCTCTAAATTTATTTTAGATGCAGATAGTATTACCATCTGTAAAATGAAGTAAAATACTTGGGTTTACTTCATACAGTTTTTTTTTAATTTGCTATTAGGAAACAGGTAGATGCCGTTTAAAAATCTGATATACCAAATAAGTGTACAAAATGTATAATTTAGGAGGTAACCTTTTGAATTAATTAATTAACCATACTTTGTTTCATTGCAGTTATTTTTTATTCATGCCTCACATATTATTTTGTATATTATATGCATAATAAAGATTTGTTGACCACATTGTAAACATTTTGAGGGCAAGGACTATATCTTAGCTCATCTTTTCATGCCATAGAACTTAACAAAGTAACTTTTTAATTATATTTTGGACTCATCAGAGATGGGAGTATTATAAGAAATGAAGTATGAGATTGGGGGGCTCGACTTTTTAAAAAATAATAGCTTTTTATTTTCCAAATATATGCAAAGATAGTTTTCAACATTCACCCTTGTAAAACCTTGTGTTTTAAATTTTTCTTCCTCTCTTCTCTCTACCCCCTCCCCTAGACAGCAAGTTATCCAATACATATTAAATATGTGCATTAATAAAATTAACTTATTTCCATATTTATCATGTTGCACAAGAAAAATCAGCTCAAAGGGGGGGGGGGGCGGGAGAATGAGAAAGAAAACAAAAAGCAATCAAACAACAACAAAGGTGAAAATACTATGTTGTGATCCACATTCAGTCCCCATAGTCTTCTTTCTGGATGCATCTCTCTCCATCACAAATCTTCTGGAATTGACCTGAATCACTTAGTATGGGATTTTTAAAGTAAACTCCAAGGATGTATTAGATGAAGACCATCCCATTCCTACAAAATCCTTTAGTTCTAGGAAGTCAACTTGTGAAGGATAGAGTCTGGACCAGTTCTCCTGGACTGGAACTAAATAGTGTAAGATAATTTTTTTTAAAAGTGAGTTATCAACAGAGAAGTTGGAGTTTGCATATCCTTACAATGTCGGAAGAATTTGAGAAAGATCAGCCTTTTGAATGGAAGTCCTTCATGTAAACTTTGTGGGAAGATATATATATATATATATATATATATATATATATATATATCTGATTGAAAGAGAAGAGAATTAGGTCATGACCCTTTCTCATCATTAATTCCAGATTTCCACGAGACTGATTTTCCTGAAACTCATGTCTAACTATGCCATATATATGCCCTTACTTAGTAAACTCCAATGACACTCTGTTACCTTCAAGGTAAAAAATAGGTTTTAAAACCTAGCCCCTTCCTACCTTTACAGACTTTTTACACTTCACTATCTTCCATGAACTCTGTGATACAACAAATGATCCATCTCACTACAAACATTTGCTCTAGCTATGCCCCATGCCTGGAAGCCTCTCCATTCTCTCAAGGTGGCCACCTTGTGGCTTCCCTGGCTTCCTTCAGATTTCAGCTAAGACTATCTGTGAGAAGAAATCTTTCTAAATCCTTTCTAAATCCTCTCAGTGCCTTCCCTCTGAAATTGCCGCCACTTTCTCCTCTATATATCCTGTCTCCTTCATTAGACTGTGAGCTCCTTGAGTACTTGGCACAAAGAAATGTGAAATGCACAAATTTAGAGACATTTCTTTCCCAAATGTTCAAACAGGGTATTTGTTCCCAACCTATGGTAAAGCCTTCTGAGCTTTTATTGGTCTGGTCAGCCAATCAGACATACTCTACTTTGATCAAGCAACTAAATATAGTAGCTTAGTATTTGTTAAACCTCAAAACACACACTATTAGGGGAGGGCTACCTAATTCAAAATAACTGGGAAAACTAGACAGCAATTTTGGAGAAATTAGGTTTAGGTGAATATCTTACACTGTTAATAATAATTAATTATTAATAAGCTTCAAATGGATCCCATCATTTAAAAAAATTCATCAGGAAGTTACAATATAAAAGACAAATCAGCGTGAAACAAGGTGGAGTAGTTGGTTAGAACATTCATCTTCTATTCATTTGGTCCTTGCAACAACCCTGTAAAGTAAATAGAGTAAGTATCATCATCACAATTCTAAAAATGAAATAATTGAAGTTCAGAGAGGTTATAACATGTTCAAAGGCATGCAGCTACTTCTTGTTGACTCCACATCCAGGAATCTTTTCATTATACCATTAGTGAGAACTGAGAACTTAAAAAATTTTTTTTGATAACTCTATTCCAGTATAATTGATTTCTTTTGCAATCCAATGTTTTTTTTTTAATTTTGTGCACTTAAAAAGACTATTCTGAGAAGGACCCATCCCATAGATTTTGCCAGACTGGGTAAAAGGGTCCATGACCCTAAAAAGATTAGGATTTCCTTTGTTTACCATATCAGCTTCAAAACCTCAGGGACGCATAGTTTCAGTGTGTGTGTGTGTGTGTGTGTGTGTGTGTGTGTGTAGATAGCAAAAAGCAAAACCAAGAAAATTTCTATAAAGTAGAACAGGAAAAATATTATCCATGAAATCATGAATTTCTGTTATATAAAGTTTGCTATAAAAAGTACATAATTGAGCAATTGGGGGATTACTGAATAAATTGTGGTCTATGATTATGATGGAATATTATTGTTCTATAAGAAAGGATGGGCAGGATGTTATCAGAAAAACCTGAAAAGTTCTCAATGAACTCAAAAAAAGTGAAATGCACTATGTGCAAAGTAATAGCAATGTTATGAGATGATCAGTTATAAATGAATTTGCTATTCTGATCAATACAATGATCTAAGACTACTCTGAAGGACTTATGATGAAAAATGTTATCCATACCCAGAGAAAGAACTGATTGTGTTTTTTTTTATTATAACTTTTTACTGACAGAACATATACCTGGGTAACTTTTTACAACATTATCCCTTGCACTCACTTCTGTTCTGACTTTTCCCTTCCCTCCCTTCACCCTCTCCCCCAGATGGCAAGCAGTCTCATACATGTTAAATATGTTATAGTATATCCCAGATACAATATATGTGTGCAGACCCGAACAGTTCTCTTGTTGCACAGGAAGAATTGGATTCAGAAGGTAAAAATAACCTGGGAAGAAAAACAAAAATGCAAACAGTTCACATTCATTTCCTAGTGTTCCTTTTCTGGATATAGCTGATTCTGTCCATCATTGATCAAGTGGAACTAAATTAGATCTTCTCTTTGTCGAAGAAATCCACTTCCATCAGTATACATCCTCATATAATATTGTTGTTGAAGTGTATAATGATCTCCTGGTCCTGCTCATTTCACTCAGTATCAGTTCATGTAAATCTCTCCAAGCCTCTCTGTAGTCATCCTGCTGGTCATTTCTTACAGAACAATAATATTCCATAACATTCATATACCACAATTTACCCAACCATTCTCCAATTGATGGGCATCCATTCATTTTCCAGTTTCTAGCCACTACAAACAGGACTGCCACAAACATTTTGGCACATACAGGTCCCTTTCCCTTCTTTAGTATCTCTTTGGGGTATAAGCCCAGTAGTAGCACTGCTGGATCAAAGAGTGTGCACAGTTTAATAACTTTTGGGGCATAATTCCATATTGTTCTCCAGAATGGTTGGATTCATTCACAACTCCACCAGCAATGCATCAGTGTCCCAGTTTTTTCACATCCCCTCTAACATTCATCATTATTTTTTCCTGTCATCTTAGCCAATCTGACAGGTGTGTAGTGGTTCCTCAGAGTTGCCTTAGTTTGCATTTCTCTGATCAATAGTGATTTGGAACATTCTTTCATATGAGTGGAAATAGTTTCAATTTCATTATCTGAAAATTTTCTAAAACTAATTGTATTTAAATAAAGATTGAAGCATTTTTAAAAGTATATAATAAATTCAGCATTTTTTCAAAACTGTCCTACTTGTCTGAGTTTTCTTCTGAAGTCCTGTTTTATTCTGCTCATTTTTTAATGCTTTGATGCTGTTTATTTCTTTCTTTTATGGGTTTCTTTTTGACCTACCAGTAATTTGTATCCTTATCCCTCTAAAAAATGAAAAGCATAATCCTTGTAATAAATATGCATAATCAAGCAACACAAATACACATAGTGGGTATATCAAGAAAATCAAGTAGTTTCCTTCTGTATCTTGAAACTATCTGTCTTTTGTTAGCAGTTGTGATGTATGTGTTAATTAGTCCTCTGGAATCATGGATTATCATTATTTTGATCAGTTTTTCAAAATTGTTTTTCTTTTCACTTTTTTACTTTTATGTTGTGTTACCTTAGTTTTTACTCTTTTCATTCTGCATCAATTCATATAAATCTTTCCTTATTTCCTTAAAATTGTCCTTTTGACAATTTTTGTGCATAATAATATTCTACTATATTCCTATAACCTTTGTTCAGCTATTTCTGAAGTGATGGACGCTCGCTTAGTCTCCAGTTCTTTGCTACAGGTGAGAGAGAGAGACAGAGACAGACAGACAGAGTGCTCTAAATATAATTTTACAGATAGGTCCTTTTCCTTTTCTTTTTATTTCTTTGGGGTTTAGATCTAGCCATGAATTACTATATGATAGTTATGTACAATTTAATGACTTTAGTGGCCTGGTTCCAAATTACTTTCCAGAATGGGTAGGCAAATCTACAGCAGCTCCAACAGTGTATCAGCATATCTACCTTTCTACACCAATAAATGTCATCATTCCATTTTTGTCATCTTTGCCAAATAGGCGTGAAACTTCAGTTGTTTTCATTTGCATTTCATTTGCATTTTTGTAATTATTACTCATTTGAAGTCATCTTATGTCATATGTAAAGATTCCCTTTTTCCAAACTCCTTTCTCTGCATGGAATTTCATTTGAAATAAATGCTTCATTTGAAGCATCCCACAAGGTATTCATTCATTGCCTTCTTTCAAGCTTGGGTTTTGTACAACATACATGAAGTTCTTTGTTGGTTGTTGTTTTCCAGATTGTGCTGGCTGTGGCAGAGACATAAAGAATGGGCAGGCACTGCTGGCTCTGGATAAGCAATGGCATCTGGGGTGTTTTAAGTGCAAATCCTGTGGAAAAGTCCTCACTGGAGAATACATCAGCAAGTAAGAAATTTCTCACTCTATGGAATCCAGAATTAATAGGGGTTACCAAAAACAAATGTTCTCAGTAATTGATAATGGGCACTTGATGAATGAAATTTATCAAGAATGCTCATCTTCATTGAGACAGTATGGTGTTCTTGAAGTCAGGAGTTCAAATCCCATTTCAGATAGTAGCTGTGTCAATAGGCAGTAGACAAATTCTCTTAATCTCTCTGTATATCGCTGTGTATCACTTTCCCCATCTGTAAAATGAGGGGGTTTTGAATGGTCTTCCATCTCTAAACCTATTATTCTGTGAAATTGTGTTCATGCCCCAAGTTTCTCAAATGTCCCAGGTTGTAAGTGAACATTTTATAATGTTGCCTTATAACTGAGTTAGGCAAGGAAGGGCAGTCCTAGTTAGAATCTTGCGCTTAGGATTCAAATCAACAAGTATTTATTGAGTCCCTACAATATTCAAGGCACTGAACTAAACAGTAGGGCTACAAAGAAAGGCAAGCCAGTCTCTTCTCTCAGATGTCATAGTCTAATAAAGGAGACAACATGCAACAAACTAGTTAGGGAAGATGCAAAGATTAAGGAAGACTGGGATAATCTTCTTGCATCAAATGGGACTTCAGATGAAATTTAAAGGAAGCCAGAGAAACTAGAAGATGGAGATGAAGAAGATAATTCTAGGCATGGAGAAGTTGGGAGGTGGAATGTCTTGTTCAAGGAGTGACAAGGAGTTCAGTGTCCTTGAATAATGACTTAGGTGGAGGGGAATAAGTAGTAAAAAGATTGGATATGTCATGTTATTAAGATATTTTAAAAAGAGAATTTTATACATGATCCCAAAGGTAATAGGGAGCCAATGAAATTGAATAAATAGGGAATATGTGACAGAATCAGATTACATAATTTCTTTAAAAATATACAAGATGCTATGTGATAGAGTGTTATTACATTTTATATATTTTCATATCTGGAAGTTGTAGCTTGCTACAGGTAAACAATTTGCCCACAGTCACAGAGAGAATGATTGGCAGAGGGAGAAGGATAACCTTGGATCCTGATTTCAAATTTTCTCCTCTTTATACTACATCATAATTCTTGCCTATCACAGGTCTTGGGGATGTGTCTGAGCAGGCTTACCTTTATATGTAGACACAGAAAGTACTTACCCATGTGGTAGGATTTGAGAAACATTTAGCAAGCAACTCCCTGCCCAGAAACATCTGCCCCACTGGCTTCAACAGTGGAAGAGCTAGAATTTGTCTTGAGTCTCTAATAGTTTGTGTTGAAATAGAAATAAATCATCTGGGAGGGGAAAAAGTATTATGGTAAGGCTTAATCAGTCATTAACAGTTTAGGAAGAATTATCTCATCAAGGTGGTTCTCCCCATAAAGGCAACTGAAGAAATAAAGACTACAGCTATGATTTCATTGATTTGGGAAAGTCAGCATCTTTTTTGAAACTTATAGGATTGGGGTTGCCTGGAACACTGAGAGTTTAAGCAACTTCCCTAGAGTCATTCCCTATCCTATTTGAACATTCTTGCCTTATGTATTTTAATATTATATTATTCTGAACTTAACAAAGAAATGAACTTTTCCATATATAAAATTTTTTAAATGACATATGAGAGGGTAAATTCTCCTCATACAATTTGTGGGGGGAAAGGAGTTAAATTTAAAATATTCTTTAAAATATTAACTAACAAAAAGCAGGACGTAGAAGACTTATGAAAAATGGGCCCAAGACCGGAATGATTTTATTGGGGTTGGATTGGGGGGCATAGAAAAGAAGATATTAATATATATATATATATATAGGCTTATAATATTTAAGACACTATGAAAAAGAAAAGTCTAAAAATCTGAGAAGGTGACCAGGGTCATTTGGAGGTTCCATAATGGATAATCTTGGCTTCCACCATTCATTCATTTATTAAGCACCTGTTGTGTATAATGCACTCTGCTAGGTGGGATTTGGGGATGAACTACAAAATGAGACATGATCCCTGCCTTTAAATAACTTACACAAGACCTCTGAAAGTCACCAGTCAAAGAAGAGGAAAAAGAATGGAAGAGGAGAGAGTACAAACTCTGTATCTTTCCCTTCGTTCTTTTCTTTGGTTCTCAGGTTTGGAATTTTTTTGAGTGGGGCCATAGAAGCTACTGTTGTATCAAAAAAACCCAAACAATATTCCCCTCATACTTTCTGCCTAGAAATGTTATGATGAGAAAAAGCAGCAAAGAACCCTTTTTGGCTTTACAATTGGAATGAATTTATATGTACATATATCTTAAATACAAGCTTCCACTGATGATGGACAGTAATGCTTACATAAACATAGGTACAGAAATTAATATCTTTAAGCTGGTTGGCTATTATCTGTAGCAGAGAACACTATATTACTCTTTGGTTCCTGTGAGCATTTTGGCTGTGTAACTCTAGTATCCTCATGTGTTCTCAAGGAACAAAAATTATCCTTAATATTATTTGGTAGGAGTATATGGCGGGGGACATGTTTCCTTTTCTATTTGCTACAGGGTCCGGATTCCTGCAGGGCTATCTTCACACAATCTACAGAAAACTTTTTCAAGGAAATGGGAAATAGATTTATACTGGTTGGGCTTTCTTTTACAGGGATGGAGCTCCTTACTGTGAAAAGGACTATCAGGGGCTTTTTGGTGTCAAGTGTGAATCTTGTCAACAATTCATCACAGGGAAAGTTTTAGAGGTAAGTAATAGTTTCTTTTTTATAGCCAACATGTCTTTCATACAAAAAACTTTGGACTTGCAAGGGCTTTCCAGTGCCTTTGGAAACAACCAAATCACCAGTCCCATATACTCACACCTTTATGACAGAATTCAAAGAAATATTAATTTAACCACTTGAGGTAATATTGATATTGATTTCTACTACATGAGAAAACATTTTATTTTTAATAGGTTTTTGTCTGCCTATGGGGAAAAAATGTTCTTCTATGTGGCTAAAGTCTTACAGGCAGCTAAAAGGCCCAGTGAAGTAGTCCTAAGTCTGGAGTCAGGAAGAAAAGTTCAAATCCAGCCTCATCCTCACTGTTTACCAAGTCACTTAACCTGTGTCTGCCTCAGCTTCCTCAACAATAAATGGAGATTATAAATAAGATCTATCTACCAGGGTTGTTGTGTGGATCAAATGAGGTAATAACTATAAAGCATTTAGCACAGTCCCTGGCACATAGTAAGCATTTTGTAAATGGTAGCTATAATTATTATTATTTTTACAAAATGAGTATAAGAATAGTACCTACCTCAAAGTCATTGAGAGCATCAAATTAAGATAATATTTGTAAGTACTTAGCATATAGTACTAGGCACATAGTGTTATATAATTGTTCATTTCCTCCTCCTTCCCTTCCCTTACAGAACTAATGTCTTATAGACATTATGTAAATTTATTTTGTTTTTTTTTTTCCTGGAAACTAGACTTTTCAAGTGTGTTGCAAAGATACCATTTTACTAACTAGAGTGTAAGAGAATTTAACAAAAGCAAAAGAAATGGATGGTTCTTGAGACCAGGGGCAGAAAGAAAATTAGAAGAATTGTATGTTAATAGTTAAAGCAGAAGAAAGAATTAGTATTAGATCTGGGCTGAAGGGAATGTTTGTGTACTTATACATGTTCATGAGTGTGCATGTATACACAGAAATACCATTTAATAAACTAAGACATATACCTGATAAAAATTACAGCTAGCATTCATTAAGTGCTTCAAGGTTTGCAAAGAGTTCTATATTTTATATCACTTGATCTGAGAAAAGAAAGGGTGAGTGAAACATGAAGTGGTAGATTCCCCACCCTAAGAAACCCACATCCTGTGTAACAATGAACATCCTCAGCAGATTCTGTCTGTTTAGGTGTGGCTGCTACAGGCAAGACAGCTTTGGGTCACACTTTTCCCATTGCTATCTCTGATGATCTGCTATGGTCAGTGACAACATTGTCACTTACTTTCATGGTGAAGCTTCTGTGTGAACTCAGTGCTAAAGGACCAAAAATAATCAGACCCTACCCTCAAGGAGCTTCCAGTCCAATATAGGAATAAGATTTAGATAACACAAATTAGAATGTGATCATCATATAGGCTTTTACCCACTGCAGAAGGCTTTCTGGTATGGGTGTTGCTTTGCCCTCATGAAAAGTAAAGATTACCGTATTTAGAACATACCCACATCCTATCTTTCAAGGTGAATAGTGGAGATAGGGGAATCAAGACAGAGATGGAAGAGGAAGTCATATCAATTAGAACACAGGCTGACCCAGGACAAAGGATTCCTTGACTAATTTTATCTGTCACTTGAAATTAAATGAATTCAATCAGATTTAAACCTCAAACTATAGAGGCCAGCAAAAATCATTTCAGAAGGACTCTCAGATAATAACTGTATTGTTGCTAATAACAGTATTCTCAACAAGCATTTGTTTTTAATTTCACTTTACATGCCATATTTTAACTGTTTAGTATTTTATTAAATTATTAAAAGATGACCACCTCTGATGTTCCTTCTAGCCCTAAATTTGTGATCTTAATATAAGACTTGATATTTATATAATTTCTTACAATACTTTACAAAATGTTATATATACTATCTCATGTATCTTCTTCACCATTCTCCTATTATGTGGTATATTCTCATTTTACTTATGAAGAAATAGAGGTTCAAAGATGTATCAGAATGTTACCCAGCCTCCCCTTGATGGGATTCTCTATCAGAGACTAGTTGATTTTTAATTTTCCAGCAGATCTTGGATCATCTTTCTTTCAAATAACTTCACAGATGTTTGGAATCATACAATTTGGGCGTTGGAAGGGACTTCAGTAGCCATCTACACCAACCTGTATTCTGAAAGAATCCCTCTTTACATCTTCCACCCCTTGCTGGGTTCTTCACTTTGAGGCTAAAGAGAATCTCATCTCTCTCTTCTAGGAAATAGCCCTTCACATACTTGAGACAGCTCTCATGTTCATCCTAAGAGTTTTCTTCAGTAGGCTAAACAAACCCAATCCCTTCAACTGGGTCAAGGTTACCATTGTAGTCAACATTAATAAAAACCAATTCATTACACAGAGGGATAACCCCACATATTTGGGGGAGAAATTGCCAATCAATACTCTATTCAGTTAGCCAGGATTCTCTCTCCTTGCCCCGAATCTGACATTGCATATTTTCAGTGAAGAGCTACATGTGAAGATGTGGATTTTCAATAAATCTGTTTGCTGGTGATGATTCTAGACTTTATTGGTAATTATAGGAAAACTGCTTTCTTAAACAGGAATGACCATAAATAACATGCAACATCATTTCTTATATGGAAGACTATAGGTATGATCTCTTCTGTATGATAGAAATAAAATTGGAAGGGAAAAAAAAAAAGAAGAGCTGAGAAATTTTTTTTTAAAAAGTAAGCTTCCTCATACTACAACAACAACAAAATAGAACAGAGTATCCCAGAAACTAGTAGTGTCTGGATAATATCCCAGCTCTGACTCTAGGAGGTACAAAAGTAAGAGAGTGAATATAGCCCACAGATCTGAAAGAGAATTTAGCAAAAAGTAAAAGATATATGACTTCCCTTGAGAAAACAAATTTGCCTTGGGCATCATTGTTTGTAATTGGTTCCCCAAAGAGGTTTTTGATTTACTTTCATTTTTAATAATTTGCTGTAACAGCTGCAAGAAGGAATGTCTAATATAAAACTGTATCCAAACACATGCCATTTTGAAGAAAAATATATCTGAATATTGTTTTCTAGAAGTCAAATAGCCCCAGGGATCACTATAGCTTCAGAGTATTTTATCAAATTCTCAAACTTGGAATTGGAGTGAAAGTAGCTCCGATGGAGTAAAAGCTGGGGAAGTTTCTGTATGATACCATTCTAATGGGTGCTATTGTCACACCACTTTCAGCTCTGGGATTCCTAATCCACCCCGCTGGCATCTTGCCCTCCTCAGATGGGTGTGGGATCTTGGAGAATTCACCCTTCATGGTTGTCAAACAATGATGCAGTGCAGTCAGCTTGGAAGCCAGTTTGACCACATTGCCACTATAAAAGTACAGCTCATGCTCTGAATATCTACCTCCTCCCTCCCACATCCCACCCACCCTGCCTAGCCCTTTCCTCTTTTCTCCTGTCTACCACCACCACAACTTTTTGGATTGAAGGATGTATCCAATTGATAGTTCAGCTCGGGGCAGCAATAGCAACTCTAAAAGCAATGGAAGAAAACAGTTGCTTAGGAGAAGTGACAAACACTGGACAAACATCTCTTTTCTAGTGTTTTATAATAAGGTTTCAAATAGGTGTTTTTCAATTCCCATAGGTCCATTAGTGTTCTATACTTGACACCAATTAACTCAGATTTGAGATATCTTCATGCTAGAGAAACTGTGGAAGATCAAAAGCTGCCTTTCTCATGTAAAAAGCTAAGAATTAGGTGATATAGTGGAAAGGACACCAGAACTCAAGCACCCCATTAATAGCTAGCTGTGGTTAACCCCTCAGGGACTCAGTTTCCTTCCTTTTTTGTAAAAATAAAAATAGATCAGCAAGAGACAGGGGTGTTGTATCAGAAGGAGTTGGAAGATACCTTCTAGCTCATTGATTGTATAACCTATGACTGGGTTGTCATTTGTTTGGGGGCTCACAGTCTAGGGAAGCAGCAATGGAGTTTGGAGTCAGAAGACCTAGCTCATATACTTCCCAGTTATGTAATTGTAATTCAGTCTCTTCACCATTCTATTCTCTTGTCTCATTTGTAAAATGGAAATAATGGGACTACCTGAGTGCCAGAGTTTTTCTGAGGAAAAAGTACTCTATGTGGTATGCCCCAAGTCTTAGAGCAGACTTTGGGAATCTTCTATTTGTCTAAGCAATTGAATAGTTGAGTTGGAAGTAAGATACCTCAATAGAGAGGCACTTTGAATTCCCACAGAGTCAGAGACATGGTGCAGTTTTCAAAATGCTGGGTCTGAAGACCTGAGTTCAAATTTTCCCTTAGTTATTAGAGTTAGTTATTAGCTATGTGATGTCATTTAACTTCTTTCAGACTCAGTATCCTTATTTGTAAAAGAGGAATAAAAATAGCACCTTCCTCATAAGGTTGTTCTGAGAATCAAATGTGCTTTATGTGTAAAGCACTTTGCAAACTTTAAAATGTTATATAAATGTTTGTTATTATTATTACCATTATTAGTCCTTATTGTGTGAAACAATGTCTTTTATTAAATATACATTCAATAAAATTTTAGCAAATTGAACAGAACTGGAGATAAAAGAAAGGACTGCTATTTGTTCCCTAACATTCAAAACATTTCTGTATTTGCTCTTCCTTCTATTGTTGATGTTCTCTCCCTCCTCAGAAGTAGCTAGGGTGAGTAATAGATAGATACCAACCTTAAGTTTCAAAACATCCTAAGTTTGAATCCTACCATAGATAAATATTATCTGTGTGAGCCAGAGCTAGCCACTTAACCTCTAGCTTCTTTATCTCTAAAATGGGGGTGATAATAGTACCTACCTCATGGGATTGTGAAAAATCAAACAAGAAAATATATGTGAAGGGCTTTACAAATCTTAAAGCATTATGTAAATGCTAATTATTCTTTTCATTATAAAATTACCTGGTATTTATCTATGTAAGGAAAAAAATAGATACTTATCTTTAAGCACCTACTATGTGGCTGCTACTGTGCTAAGCACTTTACAAATATTATCTCATTTGATCCTCAAAATGACCCTTAGAGTTGAGTCAGATATGTATTCATGTTATAGGCTTTCAGTAGAATGTAATTTCCTTGAGGAGAGGGACTGTTTCATTTTTACTTTTGCCCATTGCTAAATACCTTGCACATGATAGATGCTCAATTTTTTTTTTTTGTGGGGGGTGGTCCATTTGAATTCATGATTATTTTAAATTATACTTCCCTCAACTACAATATGGACATTGTATAGTAGAAAACAAAATTTACCTCCTCTCCCAATTATACACTGAAATAAAGGATAGAATTGAATGCCTATACTTGTTCATTGTGTCTTCCCATTCTTGCCTCATACAATTTGCTATGCAGGCTGTGTATGTGCATGCACACATGTGTGCATGAATGTGCATGTGAACTTCCATGTGCATATGCGCTTGTCAAATCATTTCCTTTGTGACAGAATAATAACAGAAATCTTTCTATGAGGTAGCTCAAAACACAGATGGTAATTTAAGATGTTCAAAGTAAAGTGGCCACTAATTAAGGAATCAATTTTAAAATTAGAGAATATTTATTAGCCATATTTGATATAGATTTTACCCTTTTAATAATAAGATAAAGATCTGGTGACAAAGAAGGAAGTAATGAGAGTATGATATTTGATCTTCCTTGTTCCCTACCAGAAGGATGAGAATTTATTCTGGGAAAGTGGTAGGGAAAAAGAAAGATAAGTAGCCAAGGAGGTTCAAGAGTTCTCTATGGTTCTCCTTCCTGTTTTATCTTCTTTAATTTTGTCACAATCAATAATTTTTTTTTCTTCAGGGAAACACTTGCAAAAGGGCCATGTTTCTAATCTCTATTACAGCTCCCCTCCTTTTTTTTCTTTCTTTTTTTCTAAAAAGGAGAGAATTAAAAAAAAAAAAAAAAAAAAAAAAAAGACATGTTTGACTAACTCCTGAATTGGGAGCCTTGAGTTAAATACTGTTTGTAATTATGGTTTGACTTATTCTGTTTAGCTGCAGAGTAGAACTAGGAGCAAGGTTTAGATGCTATAGAGGGGCAGATTTAGGCTCTATATAATGAAAAACTTTCTAATGACTAGAACTGCCCCAAAATAGAGTGATCTGCCTCAAAAGCAAATCAAGTCCCCTTTGGAGGTTTTTAAGCAAAGTCTGGATGAACATTTGATGGGCATGATGTAGAAAAAATTCTTCCTCAGGTACAAGTGAATGGATGGACACTGAAGTTCCTTCCTGTCTCTTAAGTCATAAAATCTAGAATATACGGATATGTAGGTTTTGCAAATTACTTTCTTTCTCTTCTAGTTAAACTTTTCTTAGTGATCACTATGGATGCATAGTATCACAAACCTCACTCAGAGAAGAAACTTTTCCTTACTTTAGGAATTTGCAAGAAAACATTATAGACTCCAGGTTTGGTTTCTAAGGTTCAGTGGTTCTCAAACTTTTGTTTTCAGTATCATTATCCTATTAAAAATTATTGAGGATCTCTCCAAAGCATTTTTGTTTATCTGGATTATATTTATAGACATTTACCATAGTGGAAATAAAAACTATTTTTGAATTTGTAGACCTTCTAAAAGGGTTTCAGAGATCCCCAGGATCCTCTAGACCATACTTTGAGAACCACTGGTCTAGATAGACATGGATAGAACTGAATGGCATCCATTTGGTGCTGTTTCTCCTTCCTTCCTTCTTCCAATATATGTCTTTTTGAAAGAACCTTCCCAGACAGTTGACTTCCCTCCTCATATGTAGGTTATTACATATCAGCTTCACAAAGGAAGGCTGTTGCTTACAAAAAAAAAAAAAAAAAAAAAACCCAAGATGAGAAAACAAAACAAATAAAATTGCAGGCATTTTTCCAAATGCATAAGTAGTAGCTAAAAATAAAGACCAATATCAAACTGAAAATAAGGGGTCTTGTAACATGCATTTATCAAACACTTTGTGGCTACAGAGTTTGTTCTCATTTTAGCTTTCCCCATAACCCTATGAGATAGCTAATGTATCATTTACCTCCATTTTACACCTGAGAAAAATGAATATTAAGAGTTGTGAAATAACTTGCTCCAAGTCACTCACTATAGATGGAACCAAGATTCAAGGCCACTTCTCCTGACTCTAAGGCCAACACATATTTGCTTACAACATGCATGTTCTTGTGTGGAGAAAACCACCAACCTGGAAGGAAATTTCCACCCACTAGAGCTAGAAAAGGTCTCTGCCTACTTGATCACTGAGAAAGCTCACTTACAATTCCCTTTCCCTAGGTCAGTGCTCTGCTGAAGTCAGCTCCTATCAGCTTGCAAGAGCCTATTAGTAAATTTTCATTTTTACTATTTACACCAGAGATGGGCAAATGCTATAAATCAGAGCTTGATTTATTGTTTTATCACTTTCCAAATTTAAAAAAGCATTGGGGAAATTGCCAATAATTCAGATTAAACTTAAAAGTGCTTCCTGCATCATGTTAGTTAGTTTGTTTTTCTGGAGAGCTGATTGTTAAACATTTGCCAGTAAACCCCTGCCCTAGGGCTTTGCATGTGTCCCCATGTAAGGTGTAATCTGTAATAAATCGTCTCCTATCACCTTTTTTCATCCCACTGTGGGGATAAATGCCTCTCTTTTTTTGATGTGAGAGGGACACAAAATATTCCTGGTTATATATATATATACACACATATATATTTTTTTTCTCCTTCTCTTGGAGATCCATGACACATATGGATTTCCTCTACTTTGCACTCTTTTCTCAAAAACAAAGGAAAACTTAAATTATCTGAATCCTTTCCAGATATGAGTAAAAATGGATTAAAAATCCATTAATGGAGTAAAATCACATTAGCTGATCTTCTGGTGTGTAGGAAATATATATCATTTCAACATGTCTCTCTGGATTTTCTGAAGGATTCAAAAACCTTTACTATGAGGCTCTTTTTCTAGTTTGATTACAACTCTCAATTCAAAAAGGGCAGGAACCATTTTGTATGTTGGTTCCATGAAATGAATTTGCTTATAGACTATTGGCACAAGATTTAGGCAACCCATTTATAAGTAAATCATTTTTTAATTATTAAAAAGATAATACCTTGTAAGTAGAATTAGACAATGAGTGTATCTTGGTAAAAGGACTAAGCTATTATCTGGCACAAGGAAAACATAGGTTATTCGTGATTAACTGTGAAGGAATGTAATCTTTTTGTCTCTACCGAAGATGTAATTAACAAAGGACAAGATGGCGTGTCAACTTCTCTTATTTTTTGCCCTGTTTGGCTTAAACATGCAAAGCAGAAGCAACAGCCCATGTTTATAAAGAAAACTAATTATATTCTACTGTTCCTATTGTGCTCAGTCTAATTTATTGTGTTCCAAAATGATCATGGCCCTAAAGAAAGCTAAGAAAAAAAGAAAAGAAGTAAACTTTATATTTTCTTTAGGACATAAATGATTTTGGTCCATGAACTTATAGGGACAAAGTTGACCATGATAATACTAATACTACTACTAATAATAATAATATTTACTTTTTTCCAACATTCTTTCACTTTCTTTAATTTCATTTTATTTTTACACTGATTTTACAATCCAAATGACAAAGACAAGACTCAAAAATATCAGGAGAGGCCAAAACAGTAAGTTGAACTGAATATGTTAAAATTAAATAAAATCAGCTTCAGAATTCTAAAACAAAGAAGGTATGTCTAGGCAACCATTCTTATGAAAAAGACTAGAGCAGTATTGGGTAGGGGAAGGGAAAGGAGAGTGTGGTTAGTGAGCCAAAAGTTCAATGTGGGATTAGTCACCATAAATGGCACCAGGCAATAACAACAGTTAAAAATGCTAATTCTATCATAGATTAAATTAAGAAGGCCATGGAAATGACAACATGGACTCTTCCATTATAGTGTGCCCTAGTCATACTACAACTGGAATATTGTATATGGGTACCAGATTTAGGTGATATATTTCACAAATGAGAAAGTGGAAGTTGAAAGATGTTAAGAGATCAAAATATTATATGACCTGTCCTTGTGGAGGCTAGGAGAAGGGACAGGGTATCACTGCTAAAGGCAGTGATACTGCCACACCTGTTAGCATACTAAGTAAATTTTGTTTAGTTGAGTTTAGTTACATTTTTTTGGTGTGTAAGATATAAGTAAAATGAAGTGAAATAGATTCTGTAAACTGCATGAAAATCAGGTTCATTATTCAGCATTCATCTTTTATGTGTGTATGTGTCTTATTTCTGTGTGTAAGTTTTTACAAGCCAGGGAAAATGTCAGTTAATAGTCAATAAAGATTTATTAAGTTCCTACTGTATTCCAGCACTGTACTATGTTTCTTTGTACACCTCGCCTCTTCCCAGTAACTAGCAAGAAATAAATACTTAAATGACTAACAATATTTTAGGGAGCACTTTTTCTTCAAAAACTTTGTTAGAAAGACTACTCTTCCCTGGTCTTCACTTTATTCCTCCTTACAATAAAGGGCTTAATAATATAAGTTCCAAATTCCCTTTTTGCTCTAACAGTCTAAAAGTCTATACTGATTATAAGCTTCTTGAAACCAGAGATTGTTTTTCATTTTGTTTTTGTATTCTTTGTACAGTCCCTGGTATGACACTTCAGTAGGTACATAATAAATATTTACTGAATTGAACAGACATATTGTATTAGCTAGGCAAAACAAGCCAGTCATCATAATGAAATCTAGTACCCCACACCCACCTTTCTCCCCTCCCTCCCCCCCCAAAAAAAACAAAAAAAAAAAACAAAAAAGGAAATTACACACTTTTAATACTAGCAGGAAATCTTGTGCCCTGTTGGCAGCCAATTAACTCAGGTGATTAAAGTTTATTGTAGATGGTGTCCTATAGGCCAGATCACAGCTAAGTGGACATCTCACAAAAATGTGTCTTTGACCACAAGGTGAACCAGACCAAATGTATATTTTTCAGATATTCCTTTTGCCAAAGAAGGGCATAGGAGCTCATGTGCTGGGGCTAATACATTAGCTGGCTCTTCTATGTGTGAAGGATAACATATCATTATTCTTTTGCCTATTTCTGCCTGTAATCAGTTATAGATTGGCCTGGTGACATAGGGACACATTAAAAATAGTCAGCATTCTGAGGAAAGATGTCATCTCACCTAGTAATGTAATTGATATCCTAGAAGTAAGCCATCCGTTTTCTTTTACTATAAGGAAATCTGGATATGAGTTGCCAGGGTAACAGAAGTCTGTATTCACGAGTAGCAAAGAACCGATATTTATGGAAAAATTGTCCCATTTCCTGCCAGCACAAATGAAAGGCCTTCTTTATCAGGAAATGACAGTTTGAAAGGAATTTGTATTTGTCTTGAGTTTAAAAAGGGCTTTTGTTTTTCAGTGTTATCTAACTTCAGACAATTTAATTGATTGCTGATGAAAGATGCCAGTGGGAACTGTAGTGGAACTGTAGAGGCAGAGCAAATGGAAATCTCCCTCCTTCAGGAGAAATTATTGTCACTGGTATAAACATTTTTTAATGTTTATTATGTGTAAAACACAGTGCTAGACACTGCAAGGGCTCTAAAGGTTTATCTTTGCCCTTAAGAGTCTTGGAATCTGGTTGAGAAAATAAAGTATAAAAGATAATGTGGAATATAAAGCAAGCTAAATGAGATGATGATGAATTTGAGTCTTCAGGTCTAAATGAAATATTTATCAGGATACCAAAAAAAAAAAAAAAAAAAGTGTTGGTATAGGTTTGCTAAGCTTCTGTAAAGGCATGGGAAAATGGATGATTGTCCCAGGCTTAGAAACAGAAGTGTCATCTGAATTTTCAAAAAAATGGAAGAAAACCATAGGACACTGAACTTGACTAATTCCAGGCAAAATTCTAAACAACATTATTAAAAGGATATTGATTCAAAAGCACTTAGAAAAGGAAATTGTACTCATGGAAAGCCATTTTGGGATTATTAAGAACAAGTGATGTCAGGCTAACCTCAATTCCTTTTTGACAAGGTTAACAGACTGCTAATTCGAGGGAAGGGCATATATAAAATATGCCTAATTTTAACATAGCATCTGACAGATTCTCTCATGATATCCCAATGGAGACAATTGAGAGACAAGATAGATACAAAACTTTATGAATAACTGGACCAAAAAGATGAATAAGATGAATGTCAGCCTGTAAGGTAATATCTAATGGGCTGTGCCAAGGTTCTCTATCCTTATCCTATTCATTAAAATATTTTTATTAGTAGCCTGAATGAAGGCATTGATGGTACATTTAGCAAAAATTTAGCAAAAATCTGTAAAAGATGGTCTGAAACTGGATATAACTTATATGTTGGGTGTCAGGATTGGCATCCAAAAATATCTCAGCAGAGTAGAACAATAGACTGAAAATAATAAGATAAAATTTAATAACTGTCAATTAAAGGATTATTAACTTAGAAGTGAAAAGAAACTCAAGAAGTCACCTATTCCAAATTTCTCATTTTACAGATGAGGAAACTGAGGGCCCAAGATTATAAAGTTTTACTTTTGAATTTTAAGAAATCAACTGTACAAACACAGGGTAAGGGAAATATGGCTAGACAATAGTTCACATTAAAAAACTTTTGGTAGACTGCAAGCTTAATGTGAATCAACAGAAATATTTGGCAGCTGAAAAAAGTTAATGGTATTCTAGGCCATGTTAAAAGAAGTATACTATTCAGAAAGAAAAGGAAATAATAATTCCTAGGATCATAGATTTGGAGCCTGATGGAACCCTAGAGGTTACTGACTCCAACTATCTTATTTTGCTTATTTTAAGTAAAGTCTCTTAGCTAAGATAACACAGAACCAGGATTAAAACTCAAGTCTTAGATACACTGATTCCACATCCTAGTTTTCTGTGTGCTGCAATGTGCAAACCACATCTATAATTCTATGTCCACCTTTTGGTGTATCACATTTTTAAAAATACAGGCCGAAACGTGTTTGTAAGAGAATGACCAAGATAGGGAAAAGACTGAAGACCATTCCAAATGAGTATCAATTGATATAACCAATGATATTTAGCCTGGAAAAGAAAACATGAGGATAATATGATAGCAATATTCAAGTATTTAAGAAGTTGACATGTGAAAATCAAGATCAGAATTGTTTTGCTTTGGGAATAGATTCCCCTTCATTAAAAGTCTTCATGGAAAGCCTGGATGACAAGTCATTGAGTATGTTATAGAAAAGACTCAAGCAGGTACAGGTAACCTTTGAAGTCTCCTCCTATGATTGTCTGCTCTTCTTAGTTCCAAAGGAAGAAGAGCTTTGAGTAAAAGTTGTAGGATTTAGGCTTGACATAATAAAAAGAAACTCAAAAATAATTGGGTCTAGGTAGAATAATCTGCAGCTAAAGCTATCTGATCTTTAGAAATATTTAAGTGGCAATTGGATGTCTTCTCAGAAATGTCAAATGATGTCTCTGCCAACTACAAGATTCTTTGAAGATAATAAATATAAACAAAAAAATTGGAGGGGAAAATTGATCTTTTGAATTTGTGGAATGGGGAAAATTTGGCTACATTAAAACAGACAGTCCAGATGGGAATGAGAAATAAAGTTGGACAGGTAAGACCTAGAGAACAGTGAAAATCAGAGAAATTTAAACAATATTTTAAGAAATAGAGAGCTGTGAAAGTCTTTAAGCAAGGGATTCACAATTTATAAAAGTAATAATTAAGGAAGATTATTAATATTCAGGATAGAATGTAGAAATGGAGGCTACAGTCAGGGAGAGAGGACTCTTGAAAGAATCTAGCCATATAGTAATGAGTTTGCATTTTAGCAGTGGAAATGAGATTTAGTTAATAATAAATATCAGAAGTTCCAGGAATCTTCCTATAATAAATAAGTGGTGTTAGTTGGCATAGGTCAGCCACTAAAATTCTACTGCAATGCTGATAATGGTGTTAAAAGGATCCTGAATCTTCTAAGGCAGTGTCATCATAATACAAAATCTGGCAGGTTCTACTAATGTAGGGCTTTGAGTATCAGCCTACCAATGGGACTTTGTTGCTTGAGGATCAGCAAAGCTAAATCTGTAGACTGGTCATTCACATTCAGTATTAAATTCTTTCATCCCTGCAATTTATAAAAACTATCTCCTAAGGGGTTGCAATCTCATTGAAAGGAGCATGTGCCTTGATAAAATCAGAAATCTGTGAAGATATGGATGTAGGATGCATTTCTTAAATGCAATGTGCTGCCTTAGTGATGAAAAAGTTTTTAAGTTATAATATACTAGGCAAAATTGTCTCTAGTGAAAAAGCCAGAGCTATTTGTGCCATCAAGAGCATTCCTCTGGTTTCCTCTTTGTTCCCAACCTGAATACTCTTGCTTCCTGTGTCCTGTAGTTTACCATCTTGTATAGAAGTTCTGTGCCAATCCCAACAGATGGCTTTCATGTTAGTGTGTCAGATATTCAGAAGGTATAAGTGATTGAGGCTAGCTATCCAATCCTGTGGGGATGAGCGAGTACAGAAATTCCTCCTGTAAAAGGTAACTAGAGTTGACCTGAGATGAAGACTGGTTCAAAGATAGTTATTGTGATGACCCTCTAGTTAGGTTCAAAGCAGCACCCAGGAAGATGACTCCAGTTTAGGAAAGTAGTAACCTTACAATCCAAAAGATTTAGGGTGAGATTTGCAATGTTTCCATTTGAATAAGAAAGATTGACTCTCACCTTCTTTAAACATACTCATTGTCTGACGCAAATGTATCTGCATGGAAATTTTTTTCTTTTTTGTACTATTTAAATTATTTTCAAATGTCACAAGGAGTTGTCATCAGCAAGCTTCAGTTTGATTCTTTTTTTAAAAAAAATCAAATTTGAAATATTTCATATTTTATGCTGATAAATATAGTCTAATTTTTCTTATGTTTCATCATTTACTTTGGGACAAATTTTGCTTTGTTCTAGAAGTTTTACAACAGCCACTAATTAAGGGCTTGTTCATTTATTTGTATTCATATCTACTTTCTTTATTTTAGATTACAACCTACAATTAAATTCAACAAATATTAATTAAATTTGTTCTTTTTTCATATCCATATAATTTCTGAATTCCAAGCTTACGCCTCTCCCTATTAAACACTTCAGATTTGATGTCTCCATCATAATTCCAGTGATTCTTAATTGCCTTTCACATAAAATAATTAGTTCCTTTGTGTAAAATCTATAGGTTAGATTTTATTTAAGTCTGGTCACTTAATCTTTGAACCTTTCCTTTTATTTATGTGTAATAGTTGTAAAAGCTAATGCAATAGAAAAATGACTCCTGTCCTACCCAATAAGTGGAGCTGCAATCCAGGAAGGTAACTTGATAATAAAGAATGGCCATTTCAGCCATTCATAGGCCCCATGGCAAATATATGTTTCTCAGCAGTGATGTTTCTCAGACTTTTCCAGATTAGAGCATACTGGTAGGTGTCAAATTTGATATAGCAAACTCTGAGAATTTACTTTGTAGCTAATCTCTTTGGATTTTCTCAGGGATGTTTTGTTTTGTTTTTAAGCAGAAAAAACATTCTTATAAAGAATGTCCAAGATCCCTGGGAAGGAGACGGAATTTATATATAGCTACTAGTCTACAAGTATAGATCCTTTTTGTAGAAAAGGCTTTCTGCATAGTCTTAGCCTTACTGACACAAGAAGTATTATTATTTGTGTTATAAAAACTATGAAGATATGTAGAAAAACAAACTCTTGGAGTTGAACAGAGTTTTAAAAAAAAAAAACACACAACTTTTGACTTTCCCATGAATGCTTATGTCGCTAAATTATCTGCCATTACTCTTACTGTGTGTAAGACATTGTGAAATTAACAAATATGATGAAATTTATCTACACAAAAAAGGGATCTGTGCTGAAATCAAGAAATCCCATTTCTCACACTTGTTAGCTATTTGTTTCTTTACCCTCTCTGAGTCTCAGTTTCTTCATTTATAAAATGAAGGTATTGAACTAGATGGCCCCTGAAGTGCTTGGTTTCTAAATCTATAATCTTATGACCTTAAGTAGCATGAAAGTTCTTAGAAAATAATAATTGTCATATGTAAAAAATATATGCGTATCTAATATTTATATAATAGAACACATTTTATATTATTTAAAATATAGAACATATTTTTCTAATATATATCTAATATATAATCCCTTTTCCCTATATAATATATATGAATTATAATCATTTTAACTATCATTTAATTTAAAAGGACCAGTAGCATGGCTTATTACATTTTGTGTAAATTACCCTTAAAATCATTGACCTTGAGAGAAAATATTACTAGCTGCACTATGGTTGTACTCTCTAAAATGTTACCCAGATTTTATGTTCCCAAACCTAAATAAAAGCTTTCAGAGCAGTCCAAACTTCGGCCTCAGGGAGAGTTACATTCCTCCAGCAAAAAGTAGTGAGTGAATGTGAAGAAATGGTACTGTCCCCACCTGCACAGAAATCTACTTCCCCCTTCCTTTTTGAAAAAAATGGACTGGTCCACAGTGATTGCTAGTATGTTTAACTAGTAGGCAAAAAGAGAGAGAGGGAGAGAGAGAGAGAGAGAGAAGAGTCCCAAATTATGTTCATCTTTCCGTGTGTTTAGCTCCATGCCCATTTTTGTAAGCGGTGTGTAAGAGGCACTCAGTTCTGTAACAGGAGGCTCAGAATGTGCAAAAGCTGAGGAGAGTTACTGCCTGTCAAGCAAGTCCTGAGTCTGTTGAACTTGAAAGTAGCAGAGATCCCTACTCAGAACTGCCCTGGAGGTCTGGGATTAGACCGAAGAAGCCCTAGCCAAAGGTAAAGCAGGCTTTGGGAAACTGCTTGTTGAATAATTTAGATTTACTTGGGTTGGGATTTCAGCACAGGATTGTCTGGAGTTTCCAGATGTGATCTGCTGTATTCCAAGTGGCAAATGCCTGGCCCAAAGAGCTCTAACATCTTCTACTTGCCTTTCCCTGTTCGCTAGAGAAAGTGTTAGGGAAAGTTCTTCATTCACCGGTGGTCAGTTAAAGAAGGGAGAAGGAGAAACACTTTGGTTTAGAGAGTGATTCTTGCTTTATGTAACCTGAATTTAAAAAATAAATAAATAAAAAAGGCAAGCTGTGAGCAATGTGCGATTTATAATCTTTGCTTCAGAAAACTATTGGCATTCTGTTTTCTCATTCTTTGTAAGATTTCTGTAGGTTTTCCTGGGATGATAAAAATGACTTTGAAAGTAGGAATTGAGGGAGCTGATGATAGGGTAGAGAGTTCTTCAGACAGAATTATTGGTTAACTTAAAAATGTTTTCTTTCTCCTCCAAGTTTTGTGGGTTTGAAAATGAGGAAGTGAAATATTTCAGTGTTTCATGTTTTACTGCAGCTACAGGTTGAGTGCATTTACTGCTTGTGTCTCATTGTCTTTGTTCAGGAAATAATAACAATCCAAAAGCTTCTGTTTCTATTCAGAAAAGACTGTATTCCTAAAACCCAAGATAAATTCCTCCAAAACTCTACATGGACTGGGTGGGACTCTCAACTTGGTATCAGAAGGCCTGTCCCTCAATAGGTGTGTGATTTTAGACAAATCTTTCTCTTTCCAAGTCTCCCTTTCCCTATCTGTAAATGTAAATCATAATAATATAAAAACCATTTGTCCTATGGAGTTATTGTGAAGAATAACACACTTGAAAATGTTTTATAGGCTCGATATAAGGAGCTATTACATTTTCCTCCTGGAGATATTTTGCTCAAAAGTTTCAAACAAAGAACCTGTGCTAGTAGTAAAGTAAGAACTAGCTAAAGAGAGACATCTGACTTGTGGGGGCGGAAATAGTTTTGTGATTATGGGGAGGGGGAAAAATTTATGTGAGTTCAGCTAATTTCAGCAAGAATGTGGTTGCTGTAGTAACTTCGTGTAGAGTATGTAGCTATCTATCATTTGGCCATGATTGAGTATCAAAAATGCAGCTTTCTTTCAATCAGATATCATGAGGAATGTTAAGAGGATATAGAATTATTTGGATTACCCAAACAGGTTGTGACAAGTAAGTGAAAAATTACCAATTAAACTGTAATTGTTGCCATTCTGTAGTGGATCAAAAGGCTTGTTGAGTCATGCTTGTACTTACAGAATAGGTGAATTTGCCATGGTTCATTGGTATAAATTACTTTTGAGGAGACTTTTAAGACTAAACATGAGGACTTGCCAAATTCCACATAACAGCCCTTATCCTGAATATGTTAGGCAAATATTTTCCTATATTTTGGTTAAGCATTTTTCATTTGTTAATTATTTTAACATTTGCTATGATGACTAGAAACTGAATTTTATTCAATGAGTAGATGTTTCCATGGTGACAGAAACCTTATTCAACCAAATTCCAGCTAGACTTAGTCTTAGATCAATTCAACAAAACATTTATTTTGGGTGCCTTCTGGGTGCAGGGCCTTGATAGTGGTATGAAGTGAGAGTTGGGGGAGGGGAATGAGGCAGGTTGAGATATAAAAATGAATAAAGATAAACAGTCCCTGCCTTCAAAGAAGTTAAATAGTACAGGGATAAGACAAATCTTTATACAAATATTCTGTAGACCATGACAGGGCGAAAATAAATGAAGAAAGTATTTTGAGGATTCAAAGGAGAAAAGGAACCTCTTCCAGCACGAGGACTAGTGGAAAATAGGAATCAGTCTATACTAGCTATAAATTTGGTTCAGTAGAAAATAACTGTTAGGAAAGGGAAATCACTTAGAGAGGTCACTACTGCTTATCATGAAAATCCCTTTCTGCCAAAATACTGCATGAGTATGACCAATAAGTGTAATGACTTTTAAATGGAAATGGGTTCAACATATTTTAGGGAATGCCAAACAACAAGCCTTGTTATTTGCCTGTCAAACTCTTATTTTAAAGTATTTGAGAAAAGGGGGCATGATTTCAAGGAAGAAGAAAAAGAGACATGAATTAAATAGATTATGGTCTATACCACATGTCTGTTTTCCAGGTAAATTAGAATACAGAATGGTAAAATAGAAAGAATGTTGGGCAATCACTTCACTTTCCTGCGCCTCAATTTCCTCTGTAAAATGAAGTTAGATAAGATGGCCTCTAAAATCTAAACTCTACATTTGTGACTGATTTTTTTTTTTTATTTCGAACAACTTAGTCAATGCTTTCTAGAAAATGTATATGTTAAAAATCAAATTTTTAACATTAAATTAAATTAAATTTTATTGCAGAAACACTAAGAAGTCATGCTATTTAAAGGAAATGATGATGAATCTTTTGACAAATATATCATTTTTATAAATATGGACTTTTATACATCAGGTCTACCTAAAGCAGAGTATGCCTATATTGTTTTAACTTCAATAATCCACACAGATCCATTCTCTTTTCCATTGAGTTTTTTTTCCTTCTGTTTGATCTCAAATCAAGATATGTTTTGTGTTTGCTTATGATTTAAGGAAATGTCTTTGGTGAATTCTATTGAAATTGCATTTGATGGCTTTTGAACTACATTCTTGTGGGATTTTAGACTAGTTCATGGTGTTATATATGGGGCAATGGTGATTTCAGCATTAGATTTGAGATTAGATTGAGAGCCAAATTGGTAATTGTGTGCCATATGACTGACCTCTCATAGAAGTGTTGAGGGAGAAGGTTGAAAAGAAAAATATATAGCAGGTAAATCATTATTTTTACCTATGAGTAAAGTTTGCAATAAAAGAACAAATCTGTGCTATTTGGTGCTAATAAAATAGTCAATCCTCTATCAGAACTATAAAAATTGACAAAGTGCTGTAATGAGAAGATCACTGGTCTGAGCTAGGAAACACGGGTTTAAATCAATTATTGCTGCTACTTAGTTTATGACCTGAACAAATTATATTATCCTTTGTATGAATTCAGTTTCCACATTCTTCAACTCTTCTTACTTACCCACCATTCAAAATTCAATCACTTGTCATATCTTAGTAATTCTATCATATCCATCCTTTCACATGCATTAATTCACTCCAGTTCTGGAATGTTGATAAAACTTCTTGATTTCCCTACATATTGCCTCTCCTTTCTCCTATCTCTCCTCCACATATCTTCAAATTCCTCTTCCTTCAGCTAACAAAGTCACTGCCTTGATCCAGAATATTCAGGGGCTTGCTCCTTCCTTCATTGATAGAAGGCAGATTCCTTTGTCATTTTGAGCCATTCCCAGTCTGATGTCAGTCAGCCTATCTTCCTTTCCCCTTCATATATTCTGATTGTACTCCATTTCCTGCTCTACTCCATTTACTGTTCACTAAGCACAATATTCCAGCTTTCTTTCTTTCTGCCATTATCTGGAATATTCTCCCTGCCCTCTCCCTTTTGTAAGCTTTTTCTTCCTCCACCCTCAGGTGAAAGGGAATTTCCTATAGGAGGCCCTCTCTAATTCTTCCTGTTGTTGTGCTTCCCCCATCATTTTGTATTTATTTTATATACAGCTAGATTCTGATTGGTGAGAATAATGAATCCTGTGGAATGGTTGCATGTATTTTAAGATGCTATTCAGAATTGTAATTATGTAAAGTATGGTAATTGGAATGGAAAATAAAAATATACAGTCCAAATTCAAATAAAGCAACCATTTCACAAGACTCATTACTCAATTTATTGGGATATGGCTATTTGTGTACATGTTATATTCCCCATCTCCACACCAGTAGAACATAAGCTTTGTGAGGTCAGACACAGACTCATTTATATATTTGTAGTTCCAATGTCTTAAACAATACATAGCACACCATTGATGTTTCATAAAGACTTGTCAATTCATTTATTTATCTGTAAATGAAGAGATTGGATATTACCATTTCTAAGGTCCTTTCTAGCTATAATATTCTATTCTAGAATAGCTTTCGTGAACAAAAGTTTATTTCAATTTATAAAGTTTTTGGTGAAAGGACCTATCTCTTCACTGTCTTCTCCCTTTCTGCCTTTTAACTCATCCTATTCTCTCCTGCATACCATCTCCTCTGTCAAAAACATTTTCCATTTCATCTAACTTAGTTTCCCACCCTGTTTTTTTTTTTCAAAATCGTTCTGAAAGTTCCATTAGCTCAAAGAAGGGGTGAACCGAAGTGCACAAGCTCTACCAATAGTATGTGTCAGAGGTATTTTTGAAAAATGAATTGTATATGGCTGGGGCAGGGGAGTGGGAGGGTGAGTAGGGGAGGCAACTACTTTGTTTAAAGAAAAATCCTTGAAGCCAAGAATTTAGATTTAGAGGATTATCATGAAGACCCTCTTCTTGCTACTAACTCAGAGATGGAAAAAAAAAAAAAACACAAGAAAAAAATCTTTTTATCCTAAGGTTAGATATTTCCTTACCTCTCTATATTAGTGTTGCTTGTTATGTTTTAAATAAATAAAACAGCCTCAGACATTTTTAGTTGAAAAGGGGGAAAAGAGACATTGGTTGGCACTATGTCTTATTAATAATAGGTAAGAATGGTAGCATTTGTATAGAATTTAAAGTTGCAAAGCACTTTATAAATATCTCTTTTGATCTTTACAACAGCTTTGGATGGTACTATTATTATCTCCCATTTTCCAAAGGAGGAAAACAAAGCAGATTAAGGTTAAGTCACTACCTGGATCATAGTTGACATCTTGAGACCAGCTTTGAACTTCTTGTAATCAGATCTAGCACTCTATCCACTGTACCACATAGCTGCCCCAAAAGAAACACTAGCATTTATGTAACGTTTTAAGATTTACTAAGCTTTTTACAAATGTTACTTTTTTTTTGATCTTCATAACAATCCTGGGAGATAGATACTAGGATTATCTCCATTTTATGTATGAAGAAATGTTGTTTGGCTGATTGAGACACAAAGAGTTTGATTAACTTGCCCAGAGTCACAGAGCAAGTTAGTCTCTGAGTGGGAATTTGAACTTGGATACTCCTGTACTCAGGTCCAGCACTCTAGCCATAGTACCACTTAGCTGTCTTAAACATACAAAGATGTAAAAGGAAAGAAGACTTCCAACTTTTGTGCAGCCAGATCCAATTAGTGGAATTATGAATCTTCTGAAGTGTCTGCATTTTTCAGTTGACACTACATATTTCCTTTGGGATGGAACCAATGACCATAGTCTACCTAATTGCAACTTGAAAAAGGAAAAAGTTGTTTACATGTGACCATTTCAAGCACTAATTAATGTCTCATTGTATTCATAAAATGCTCAATTGATTTTGCTAAGCAAAGTATTAATCTAACTTATAAGTAGGAACCCAGTCCCTATTTTGTTTTGTTTTGTTTTGTTTTCCCTGAGCAGATACCATGTTAGCACATGTTTGAGCTTCTTCTTACATAGGTAGAGGACCATGGACTATAGAAACCCAAGGTGTGGTCTCAACCTTTTAAAAAGCATATCTAAAGCAAACAAACAAAACCCCTCCAACTTTACAGTTTAGATTGTTCACCAAACACGTGACAGGGTTTGGCAATGTCTTCTAATATCTCATTGCCTCTGCCAATTCGCAGTAGGAATTTTTTCCCCTTTGCTTGTAAACACTAGTTCAAGTAGAGCATTTGCTTATGCTTAAGACAGCTTTTATCTTTTCTTTTTGCTAAATAATAATTTTGTTCTTTTATATGATCTCAGCTCCCCACAGCTGGCTGACTGCGTCTGTCCTGGTGTCCTTACACCTTGTCAAAATAAACATAAATTGCTTATTACTGCAGTTCCCACAAAACTTGAAAAGATGAAGGCGTGTGTTTTGCTAAATATAGAATATCTTTGAACATAGAATTTTAAACTAAGTCCCTGTTTCTTTTCTCTTTTTTTTTTTTTTAAAGTTTATTTATAACAAATTCAGATTCTGGCAACGGCCTTAAGGTGTCTATTGTTCTTATAAAACAGAAATATTTAGTGGGGAGGGCCTAGGGGTATAAGTTTCTTCTTTTCTCTTAAATTAATGATAATAATAGCTTGTATGTATATAGTGCTTACAAAATATTATCCCTAAGTTCTTTCATTTGATCATCACTACCTTCAGTGAGGTTAGTGCTAGGGTTGTTTCCTCATCTGTAAAATGAAGATATTCCTAGTACTTATCTCCCAGGGTTATTGTAAAGATTAAAAGAAATAATATTTGTAAAGCTTGGAAAATCTTAATATACTCTATTAATACACATATTACATAATATACACTATATACATGCTAATTATTTTTTTTAGGCAACTAGATGGTGCAGTTGATAGAATGCTAGACCTAAATTCAGAAAGACACATGAGTTCAAACCTTGCCCCAGATACTTCCTGTGACCCTGGGCAAATCATTTAATCTGCCTTAGTTTCCTCATCTGTAAAATGAGCTGGAGAAGAAAACAGTAAACTACTCCAGTATATTGGCCAAGAAAATTCCAGAAGCAGTCATGGACAATTGTATATGACTGAAATATGACTCGATAATAAATGAATCATTCCTGCCCAAATTCAACAGCTTATGGACTTTTTGTTACTGAAACTCTTCGTTTTCTGACTCCAAACCCAGAGGACTAGGATGTGATGGTTATAAGAATACATAACCCTCACATGCTCCTCAGTCTTATTTCTTTTTTAAATGATGAGTTTGAATTAATTGCTTAGGATTTTTACATCCCTCTTGAATAAGCTAATTTAATGCTAAGAAGTTCACCTGGATCTTGAGTCACATTTACATAAATTTCCAGTTTTTTTTTTTCCCTACAGTTGACAGCTGTAGAAACAGGTTTACCTTTTTTCCCCACCCTTAAGCTTTATGCTGACTCTCCCAGGAACATGAATAACCATTGCCAAAGCTAGTAGTATCGATTTAACTGGGAGGAGACTAGACAAAATAATACCTACCATGAAGATGCTTTCTTTCCATATTGGGAACAGAGCGATGTTATTGTTCAGTCATTTCAGTCATATCCAACTCTTCATGATGCTATTTGAGGTTTTCTTGGCAAAGATGGCGGAGTTGTTTGCCATTTCCTTCTCCAGATCATTTTACAGATGAAGAAACTGAGGCAGACAGGATTAAATGAAATGAGGTTTAGATTTGAACTCAATGCCCAGAAAAAGAACTCTGGGAGATGACTAAAAACTATTACATTGAATTCCCAATCCCTATATTTATGCACACCTGCATTTTTGATTTCCTTCACAAGCTAATTGTACAATATTTCAGAGTCTGATTCTTTTTGTACAGCAAAATAACGTTTTGGTCATGTATACTTATTGTATATCTAATTTATATTTTAATATATTTAACATCTACTGGTCATCCTGCCATCTAGGGGAGGGGATGGAGGGGTAAGAGGTAAAAAATTGGAACAAGAGGTTTGGCAATTGTTAATGCTGTAAAGTTACCCATGCATATATCCTGTAAATAAAAGGCTATTAAATTAAAAAAAAAAAAAAAAAAAAAAAAAAAAAAAAAAAGATTTGAACTCAGATCTTCCTGACTGCAGACCCAGGGTTCTATTCACTTCATGACTAGCTGGCATAGAGCTATGACTCCTCTACTATAGTCAGATTTTTTGTACTTGAGTGTCTTTGAGCAGGTACATAGCCAAGTTAATAGCCATGAGGAAAATATTTGCAGGTGCGTAAATATAATTTCCCAAGTTGGGTGGGTCTCTGACTCAAAGGTGCCTATTTTGAGATGATAAAACCACAGTATAAATAGAGTTGAGATGGATATTATTTACTGTACTCATGGCTGGAGGTTCTAGTATTTATAGATGTGAAGACATTATGAGATTATTCCATTATAAACCCATCTACTGTGTGAAATCTTGAGAACCGAGCTAAGTATTCTGTGCTAGCTTTAGTAGGATTGAGTCCTAATTGTCCTATAACCATGCTCTTCTAGTAGATGATATGTCTTATAATAACTCTTAAGGAGTTGGGTTTGCCAAAACTGGTCTATCTGAGCATTTTCTTACTAGTAGACAAAGTTTCATTATGACTTGTGAGCCAATTGTACTAATGTCTTGGCTGAAACAGATCTTTTCCATAAAGTGGGCCCTGTGTTTTGTTTCTGGAAACCTGAACATTGGAAATGTCCACTCAAACAGAGGTAAGGAAGACTGATCAAACTAATGTATGATTATAGCATTTCCTAGAAGTGTCTATGGAAGACTTTCAGGATGATTAATGCTCATGCTCTAAATTTTGTCTTTGGTGAGAAACAACACAGCTTGATTGGGAAAAAAAAATATAAGATCAAAAAGACATAGGTTCAAATTTTAGTTTACCATTGATATTCATCATGTGAACCAGATAGGTTGCTCAACTTCTGAACTTCAAGTTCCTTATCCAATAAAATAAGGATATTAATACTTAAAACTACCTGTCCCATAGAATCATTGGGAGAAGCAAATGAGAGATCATATGTATAAAGCATTATATAAATGTGATGAGGGGCAGATGATTTCATAGAATCTCACCGTTGAAAGGACAGAGGACATCTAATCCAAGATGTTCCTATGTAGGAATCTCTTCTAGAGGTTTATCAATTTGCTGGAAGAACTAGAATCCAGATCTTTGGACTTCCATTTTAATAATCTTACTACTGTGTTTACCTACTTCTTGCTTTACCTGCTGTAAGAATATCAAATATTTTCAAAAGTTCTTTGAAAAGTGATAAATACCAAGGAATAACAAAATTTTATGTTATTTTGGTTACTCCAGATTTTCTGGAACATCTTTCCTTCTGGCTAAACCAGTCTCACTATTCTATCAACCTAAATCTACAGAGTTCCTCCTACATAATTAAAATATAAGGATGCTGGATGAACTAAAATCTAAAGTCCCTTTTTTTACTATTAAAATTATGAGTTTACTGGTGTCTATCCAACCATTCAGTCTTCTGACTGTATTCTATAGCACAAAATTCACTTACTCCCTTATCTCTGAAAAATGGAAACATATAATTAAATTATTTGTTGAAAATAGATGATGCTTTTTTATGTTAATCATTGTTAGTATTGTCAGACTTAGGGTATAAGCATTTAGGGGACAGACATTGTTTCTTCTTCACTTACTTTCTTCAGGATCCAGATGGCTTGATTCAGAGAAAGAAATTTAATAAATGGTTTGGGGCCAAGATGATGACTTTAGAGAATGTCTTGGATTCAACAATAATTCAACAATTGAATTTTCTGTGGACAATCTTAAAGAACAGAATATTTTACTTCTTAAAATTTGTAATAAAAACAATAAGTAGTACTGGGATTATATCCCAAAGAGATTATAAAGAAGGGAAAGGGACCTGTATGTGCACGAATGTTTGTGGCAGCCCTTTTTGTAGTGGCTAGAAACTGGAAATTGAATGGATGTCCATCAGTTGGAGAATGGCTGAATAAATTGTGGTATATGAAAATTATGGAATATTACTGTTCTGTAAGAAATGACCAACAGGATGATTTCAGAAAGGCCTGGAGAGACTTACACGAACTGATGCTAAGTGAAATGAGCAGGACCAGGAGATCATTATATACTTCAACAACAATACTAGATGATGACCAGTTCTGATGGATCAGGCCATCCTCAGCAACGAGATCAACCAAATCATTTCTAATGGAGCAGTAATGAACTGAACTAACTATACCCAGAAAAAGAACTCTGGGAGATGACTAAAAACCATTACATTGAATTCCCAGTCCCTATATTTATGCACACCTGCATCTTTGATTTCCTTCACAAGCTAATTGTACAATAATTCAGAGTCTGATTCTTTTTGTACAGCAAAATAATGTTTTGGTCATGTATACTTATTGTGTATCTAAGTTATATTTTAATATATTTAACATCTACTGGTCATCCTGCCATTTAGGGGAGGGGGTGGGGGGGGGGTAAGAGGTGAAAAATTGGAACAAGAGGTTTGGCAATTGTTAATGCTGTAAAGTTACCCATGTATATATCCTGTAAATTAAAGGCTATTAAATTAAAAAAAAAAAAAAAACAATAAGTAGTGTTGGTTGAAAAGAGTTCTCATATCTTCTCTTTTCTTGGAAAAAAAAAAATGCCCTCTATTGATGGCCCTCCCAGTTTGAAAGCCTGAAATTGGCTTTCTCTCTGATGATATGTTTTGCCTTTTATAGGTGAGAAAATAAGCAAGTATGAGAATTTGTTATTATAGTGAGGAAAAATACAAAGGATGACTTTTCTAACAAAGCTCTACAAAACTCCAGGGTTTCCATTTGTTGCCAGAACATTTGTAAATTCAACTGTTTGAAAGTAGTCATAGAAAAAAGGTCAGGCTTCTGAATTTGTTCTGAGTAGGTAATAAAAAGATTGTGGTTGCATAGCTATTACTTTTATTGGAGGAAAAAACAGTGGAGTAGGACCAGGAGTTGGGAAATTGAGTTTTTATAATCCCAAGGAGATTTCTTTCAATTTCTATAAGCCAAATGACAATCACCTCAGTGCTATAAGCTGTCCTTAATTGGTATGCATTAGAACAAATCAAGCTCTTTGCAGATATTCAACTTTTAGTGGTCCACTTCTGCAGACATTTGAAAACTATGCAAAGAAGATTTATAATGATCTAATTTCCTGAGACTTCATGAATACATGTGTATGTGCACTGAGCTCTCATCTGATGTACAGGGTTTCAAAGGTATAATCAACTCTCAACTATCTAATTCAAAAATACTAGCATTCTGAATTATCAGAACTAGGACATGATTTGAGTAATTTATATTTAGCTTTGGAACACATAATATAATTTTTTCAGCAGATTTACTTTCCTAATTGTCTTGCTTAGAATAAGTATATATAAAATTAGTTTGTGTTTCATGAATACCCACATGCTCAAAAATATAGTGTGGGTGATCAGGGGAAAGCCAGGCTGAGACAGAAAATCAGTCAGTCAGCAAGTATTTACCTACTATGTACCAGCACTGTGCTAAATTCTAGGGATACACTCAAAGGTAAAAGATATCCCCTGATCTCAAGAAACTTTCAGTTGAATGAAAAAGACTATATGCAAATAAATATTCAAAAAAAGCTATAAATAGGATAAATTAGAGATAATCACCAGAAAGAAGGTACTACCATTAAAGAGGATTGAAAAAAGTGCCTTGTAGAAGCTGTGATTTTAGATGACAGTTGCAGGAAGTCAGGAAAGTTAAGGAGTGGAGTTGAGAAGGGAGACAGTTTGAGGCATGGAAGATAGTGAGTGAAAATACTTAGAGCTAGGAAATGGATTTTCTACTATAAAAAACCCCCAAGAATCCCAATGTCACTGTATTTCAAAGTATATGGTGGGGCAGAAGACATAAGAAGAAAAAAACACCCAACTATGTGATTTCCGGGTTTCCATAATTTTTCATAGAACATGGCTAAAAATGGATCAAATACTTTCCAATTCATCCTAATTTTACTGTAGAACTTGAATCAAATGTGTTCAGGTAAAAAAAAAAAACAAAAAAAAACAAAAAACATTCTTCCATTGGTCTTTCACAATATGGAGAAACACAAGTTGCAGAGCTCAATCAACAGTCTTTTATTAACTGCCATCCATGGGCTAGACATTGAAAATGCAAAGACAAAAATGAAACAGTCTCTACCCTCAAAGAACTTACAGTCTATTGAGGAGATGGCATGAATAGAAATAAGAACATGAAAAATATATTCAAGATTACTTTACCTTGTAGTATAAGGTGTGGTATGGATAACACAACTTTACTCATATAGGATATTTCCTATTCTCCCTAGTACCCTCTGTGTATGTGAAAGAACAGAGTGCTTTGTTTAATCTTCTATCTTTTGGGAGAATGAATGGCTTTGCCTTTGGAATGAATGTCTTCTTCCTTCCTGAAGTTCTCAAAATATTAGCACTTTTGGCCAATAAATACATGGAGGACAGTTGACTCATCTTAGCCAAGAATCATACTACTTTGAACAGTTATTTACTCCAAGATATTGAAAAAGTCTATGTTTGCTCTTGATTATCTGGTAGATAGAACATTAAGCTGTGTTGGTGGTAGAGTAGAAGTAGCATGACTGATTCCAGAATGGAAGGGGCAGTGTTCCAACTGCAAATTTATTCTGGAGATAAATTTGTTAAATATAACGTCATTCTCAGAGTTGAGATACTCCTGTGCAGTTGATCTGTTATTGTGTACCAAAGGAATTAACCTTTAGCTTTGCAAAAACAAACAAACAAACAAACTCACAGTGAGGAAAATCATAGCAAAAAGCCCTTATTGAAGAATGCAAGGTGGGTTAGAAAAGAGAAGTCAGGTTGAAAATATTCTGCTGATTCCCTAGTATTGCCCACTGAGTTTTCAGAATTGTTTAATTCTCTGTAAGTTTAGAATACTTGAATTTTTCAAAGCAATTAAATGATATCAAAGTTTAAATTTAACGAAGATCCAGTCAACGTAGTATGTTTATTCAACAAAGATTTGTTACATACCTAATATGTACAAGACCTTCTTCCAAACCTTGTATGGGATCAAATTGTACAAGAAGTTATCTCTTCTTTAAAGGAATTGTTGTTGTTCAGTCATTTCTGACTTTTTGTGCCTTATTTGGGTTTTTCATGGCAAAGACACTTCAGTGTTTGCTATTTTCCTCTCCAGCTCATCTTTCAGGAAACTGAGACAAATAAGATTAAGTAACTTGCCCAGGGTCATACAGCTAGTAAATGTTTGAGACCAGATTTGAATTTAGGTTATCCTGACTCCAGATCCATTGCTCTCTCCATTGTGCCACCTAGCCATTCAATCAGCCATCTAGTTGGGGAGATGACAGATATGTCATTATCTACAGAGTAATAGTTATCATCTGATTCTCAAATGATACTTTATTCTTCAGCTCTGATCAAATTTCTTAACTTTTGTACTTTCAACTTTCCTTGTAGTTATAAAAATTATAGAATCATTGATCTTGTATAACATTTTAAATGAATGCATTCTACTCTGATGATGAAATGTCTTTTGTAAAGATGACTAATTTGAGAATGAGGAAACCTGGGACTCTAATCCTAGTTCTGCCAATGATTCCATGGGTAACTTTGGACAGGTCACTTATCTCTTTACAACTGGCTTATGTATACAATAAAGAGAGGGAATCAATGATGCCCAGACATTTTTTGTGTACTTTTGCGGATACATTTTGTTTCAGGAGGACCTGGGCTCAGATACTATCTCTGGCCCTTCTATAAGTACCTTAAATTCAGCTTCCTAATCTGTAAAACAGGGATGATGGATCATAGGTTGATAGGTCTAGAACTGGAAGAGATCTTTCAGTCCATCTGGCACAAACCCCTCTTCTTCTTACCTAGGAGGGAACTAAGGCTTGGAGAGGTTAAAGGACTTTGCACTTGTTATTATTTTGGAGGGAGGATCTTAGTTCAAGTGTAGTTTCAGATATTTGCTAATTGCGTCATCCTGGGTAACTCACTTAACTTCTGTTTGCCTCAGTTTCCTTAACTGTAAAGTGGAGATTATAAGATCACTGTCTCTCAGAGGTACTATAAAATTAAGTTAGATAATATATGAGAAGTGCTTTATAAACATTAAAATTATATACTGCTGCATCTGCTGCTCCTCTTCCTCCTCCTAACTACTACTATTACAACTACTATTATTATTACTACTACTATTGCTAACACTACTACTATTATATATTAATATCATTATAATTTCTATTATTATTAACTACCACTATGAAGACTACTACTACTGCTAATATTACTACCACTACGATTACTTATACTACTACTACATACTAATATTATTATTATTATTATTACTATTACCACTACCTACTATTATTATTACTATTACTAACACTACTACTATTATTACAACCACTACTATTATTACTACTACTATTGCTAACACTACTACCACTGATTAGTTGGTTGGTTGTTGTCCTTCATTCTCAAAGAGGACCAAGATAACATCACTATGTTAGAGTTGATTCATAGTATGTCCAATTGTGGCTGATCAAACCAGTAAGAGCTTAGAATACTCTGCTACAGATTAGACATAAATAGTCCATATGAACATTCAGAGTAGCTTCTCTAATTTTGTGTATCTCACGTTTCTTTTGGACTGATTCAATTCTACTTTGCTCATAGAGCACAGTATTTTCTCTAATGAAAGCGTGGCATGGTCCTGTGCCAACATCTCCCATGTCATACAACCAATTCTAAAGTTTTCAAGAGATAACATGAAAGAGTCCTTATATCACTTTTTCTGACCACCTTGTGAGTACTTGCCCTGTGTGAGTTCTCTATAAAATAATTTTTTTGGCAAATGTACATTTGGCATTCAAACAATGTGGCCAGCCCAGTGGAGTTGTGCTCTCTGCAGTAGAGTTGGAACTACTACCACTACTATTATTTCTACTACTACTACTACATACTAATATTATTATTTTTATTATTACTACTAACTGCTACTACTGTTACTACTACTAACACTACTATTATTACATGTTAATATTGTTATTACTATTATTACTATTGCTACTATTACATACATACTTTGGATCTATATACTTGTAGACATGTTGTATCTGAGTTGAATTGTGGTTCCTTGAGGACAGAGATCCTTTCATTATTACCTTTGTATCCTTATCCCCTAACACACTGCCATGCACCTGTCGAATATATAATAAATATGTACAGAATAGACAGGAATTGGACACAAATATCTGAGTTTTCCTTGATATATTTTAACTTTATAAATTCCCAAGTCAATTCCTCTACACCCCAATCCTTAGACTCTGCTATTAGCTTCATCTCTTACTGATAACAAGGGCTGACATTTAACAATTGTTCAACTCCCTGAGTGGAATTACTTGGCTGTCCTCAATTGTTTCTGGGGTGGGAAGCTTAAAGAGGAAAAATCAGGCCCAACAACAGCAGGAAAGGACATCAGACAAGGATGTTTTTAGAGGCAAATTGTGCTTGCCTTACTGCTTATTACACTGGTTCCCACCCTGAAGGCTTCCTAAAGACTGGGGAAGAGAAAACATTCAAATCTGATAGAAAACAGTACTGAAACATCTGTAAAGTAATGCTTATAAGCCATAGGAAACACTTCAAGTAGAGGGATGTTACCAAATAGAAACATTTTAAGGCTTGTGTGTCTCGGGGTCCCAAAACTTGGGAGACCTAAAAAGATTAAAAAATGAAGCCTTGTATTAATTTTGAAGAGAATACTGATTTGCAGAACATTGAATATCTACCACATGCAAGAAGTGAATTAGGAAGTGGGGAGGAATAGCTATGGAAAGCATGTTAGCTATTTCCAGGGAAGGAGGAGAATTACAGAGTCAAAATTTTAGAGCTAGAAAAATTTTTAGAGACAGATGAAATGACAGCAATTGGAATTTGATTGCATTAAAACAACCCTTTTTTTGACAACATGTACACAACTATTTTGGTGTTTTTAGTTTTAAAAAATGCCTTCTGCATATTTTCTAGAAACAATTTACTAAGTCACTATTTGGGCATCATGGAATTAAGGGGTCCTGTCCAGCTGTGTGATTGTAATACGCACCCAAAAATGCATTTAATTATGCCTCATAACCAACAAAAGATATCTGTTGGTAATTAGTTTGTCTTCCATCAGAGCAGCTGGCATAGAAGAAATCCTTGTGGATTGCTGTTATTGTACATTCCTGGCTCCAACTTGCTGTTGTGTTGGAAAGGAGACCAGGAATGAGATCATATGTTAGAGGAAACCTTACCTTTTTGCACTCACACAAGAAGAAAACATTTATCTAATTTGGATTGGGTTTCAAGGGTGTTGAACTAGAAGGCAAATATTTATCTTCTGGTGTTAGGAAAGGGAAAGATACCAAAAACAAAACAAAACAAAACAAAACCCAACAACCCCAGCCCTGAAAACAAATTTAGGTTGGAAAGCGAACTGGATTGAGTCAAATAATTAATTTCTAATTCCCATTTACCCATTTCCAAGATAATGTAGATATTTTAACCCCAAGCCTTAAATTTTATTTGCTTATAAGGAAGTATGTGGTTGCATTTCTTTAGTTTGTACATGGTCTTTCTCTTCTTCACCTAACTTCCTGAAGTCTTCTTAAGATTTTTTTCAGGATAGAAATGTTTGGGAAACATAGATCCTCCAACAGTAGGCTTTTCCTACTTCATGACATCATGTATTTCATCTCTTCCTATATCTTCTCACTTAAGCAAAATTAGGACATAAGTAACATAAGCTTTTTATGTTGCATTGATTTATACTTCTCTCTCTTCTTCCCTATCTCACCACAATTACACACAACTTTTTAAAAAAATCTTTAAAAAATTTTTGTTTTAATTTATGGGATAAAGTAAGCATTTCCATAACAGTATACTAAGAAAGGTCTGTAATACTTTACATTTATTATGTATAACCCTCTTTACCTGAGTAAAAAAGTCACTCGCTAAACTGAACACTCAATCAGCATTCCTTGGGCCTCTATGCCCAATCAGATTTCCTGATGAAAAGCTATATTTTCTCTTCTCAAAAGAAGTGTTAGTTTAAAAAAAAGTCACTTTTACCTAGTTGACAATCCACAATTATTTGTAAAGAGTACAACTATGGGGATAATGTCTTTGCTGAGCAAGCTTTCATCTTTCCCCTGATCTGTAATGTTGTTGGAGCTTGCTGAAATTCTAGATCCAAATACTTAGGACATTCTTGAATTACAGAGAAAGTCTGCCAGTCAGACCACTCTCCAAGAGAGTCAAGTAACCTATTTTACCAACCTTTCCCAATCAAACTTTAGCTTGTATAAGCAACTAATTTGCAAGGCTAATAGATCCAAGAATATTCATTGCTTCATTCCCATGATATTTACTCTGAGCAGGCAGTCAGAACTGGATTCATAATTTCTCAATGACATGCTCACCTGTGTCTCAGCATTTATTCTGTAATTCTCCCACCCACCAGAACTTTTACCTATCAGAATCTTGCCTATCTTTCAAGATCTGATTATACTGTCTCTTCTATCATGAGCCTTTCCTAATTCATCCAGCCAAGTTAGCAGCTTCTTTTTTTTAATATGACACAAAGGTTTGTCTATCAGTCTGATACTCCTCATCTCCCACACTTTCCTTTGAAGCCTCCCAAAATGAAGAGCTCCCAAATGAGCTCACTCTGGTAATGTATGTGCCAGTCTCATTATCAATGTTGACATCCCTGGAAAGTAGACTGAAGGTCTACAGAGCTGTTGTTGTATGCCTGTGAAACCTTGATAGTATACCAGCACCATGCTAAGAAACCTGAATCGTTTCCATTTGAATTGTTTTAGGAAGATTTTGAAGATCCCCTAGCAGGATAAAATACCAGACACTGAGGTCCTTTCTTGAACTCAGTTGCTAAGCATTCCAACTCTGCTTCAGGGAGCACAGTTCTGTTGGGCTGGACACGTTGTTCAAGTCTCAAATGTATGCTTGTCAAAATAATTGTATAGAGATAGAGAATATATATATATATATATATATATATATATTCTCCAAAATATATAGAGAACTCACACAGGGCAAGCACTCACAAGATGATCAGGAAAAGCAATACAAGGACACTCTCAAGGTCTCTTTTAAGAACTTTAGGATCATTTGTATGACTTGGGAGACTGGCACAGGACCACCCAGCATGGCATGCCCTCAACAGAGAATGTGTTGTATTCTATGAGCAAAGCAGATTAAATTAGCCCAAAAGAAATGTGAGATGCACAAAATTAGAGAGAGAAGCTATCCAAATGTTCACAGGGACTATTTGTGTCCAACAATCAGATTTCTAGCGAAATCAAATGTTCACAGGGACTATTTGTGTCCAACAATCAGATTTCTAGGGATTCTGACCAGCTTCTCATATGAAATGAAAATAGTGCATCTCAGTTTTTGCACTTAATAAATTAGAAGCATGAGAAAGAACAGTTAAGTTCATATGGGTCTGATCAGACACAGTTGGACATATTGTAACTTAACTCAACATAGTGATGTCATTTTGGTCTTCTTTGAGAATAAAGGATAACACCCAACCAAACATGCTACAAAGGAAAGAGTATTAGATTTCAAGTTGGAGTTCTGTGTTCTAATTCTCACTCTGCTACTCATAGCCCAGGAAGACAGCTTCCCTCTCTGGAATACATTTTTCTCATCTTTAAAGAGCTTGGATTCCCATGAGCTCCAAAGTCCCATTCTAGCTCCAACTTTTTCTGATCTGATCCCCACACAGATAAATGAGTCACAGTCTCTCTCTAATAGTATATACCATGGGGTAGCTGGATGGCATAGTGAATAGAGCACCAGCCCTGAAGTCAGGAGGACCTGAATTCTAATAGTATATATTAAAGGTAACCTGATACTGTGGCTATTTATGTATTTGTTCTTCATCTTCTCTCCTTCTCTTTTCCCTCTACTAATGTGATTGTAAAACATTTAGTGAGCATGAACTGTGTCTTATTCACCTTCATACGCCTCATAGTATTTAGCAAAGGTTACAGATAGTAGACATTCAATACACATCAGTTGAACTGAAATTAGTTGAGAAATTGTCTTCAAGATGATTAGGGGAAAGAGAACGTTTGAAAATAATCAAAGCTACTGAATTTTCTTCTTGAAGCTTTTAAGGGATGACTGGTAATAAGTGTAGCGAAAAGTGTGAAACCATCATGTATTTAAGGCTAAATGTCTACCAAGAACACAATCTCTACTTCTTTTATCTGAGGAGTAGACTAATGACCATCTTTGTGAGATCAAATCTGTTTTCATATAGTTAGTAGCTCTCTGACCCTGGAGAAGTCATTTAACCTTGTTTTGCTGTTTCCTTATTTGTCAAATGAACTAGAGAAATAAACGTTAAACCACTCCAGTATCTTTGTCAAGAAAACCCCAAATGGTATCATAGAGTCATTTATGACTAAAAACAATTAAACAGCAACAAGGGGATTGAAGAAAGAGGATTGAAAATTATTCCATGGAACTATTAAGCCCAGAAATAATGAATACCTGATGTGTTTAATATAAGAAGTCTTTAGTTAGGGGCTGTTTTGTAGAAAAATCCTTTATTCCCCATAAGGTTAGAAAAACACTTAGTGTACATTGAATTTAAAGTTTTTTTTAATTTAATTCTTTAAGAATACTCTCAGATTAAAAATGGATTACAGACTTCCTACCTGCACTGTTGAGGGCAACCACTAATCGAAATAATATGAGATTTTTTTGCTCATATGAATCAAAGGTAGATCTTTATTTTTAAAGTCAGTACTTTTAGAGAATGTAGGGCATCCACAGAAAGCCTACATTTTTAATATTTTTCATTTATTCATTCATTCATTCAGTGAAATGTCTACTATGTACAAGACATTGTGTTAGGCATTGGGAGGGAGAGATAAATGAGTCCCTTTCACTCAGGGCAAATTTCATCTGAAGCAGATCAGCCTAGGTCTAAACTATGTTTTCTGCTCTAAGTTTCTCTCTTTCTATGCACCTTACCTGGGCTAAATAGACATGTAAGAAGAGTATTGATTTAGGGAAAGGACCCTTGGAGGTCATTTAGGCCAAATCCTTTTTTAGAGATAAGGTCCAGTGATTTGCTCAAGGTGACACAGGTAGGTAGATCTCAGGTTTGTAACTCAATGGCCACAAATCCTATACTCTTGTCATTATACTATGAAAATACTTATTACTTGACTAATTATTGATTAATGTAGGTGCTTTCAAGGTGAGGTGCTCTATTAATATTTTTAATCTGATTGTTTTCAAACTTAAATTTCATCCTTAATAACCAGTTCTCTGTAATAAAATTTGGCAAACTACTATGTAAGGCAATCTGTTAAAAAACAGTCCCTTTTCAATCCCTTTTGCTTTGCTTTAAGTCATTTCATTAATGATTTTATCTAGATTCCTAGAATTTCAGTAACATGAGAGATCCTAATAATTTAGCAAAGACTAACAGTTTTCTGAGACTATTCAATTGAGCAGCAAATGAAAGACCATTCGGAAGCCTCCCTTGGTCTATCACCAATATAGTGTGTGTAGTATGGAATTGTATACAAGAGCGAGCTCTAGATTTGGAATCAGAAGTCCGTGTTTTAAATGCTGGCTCTTTCACCTACTACCTCTGTGACCTATGAACCCACTCTTTGGAACTTCACTTCCTTATCTATAATATGAAGAGATTGACTTTCTAAAGTCCTTCCATTTAAATTTGTCAGACTTGTGAAAGGTGACATTTCTTTATGACTCAATTTCACTTGTACAATGGAATGATAATACCTAGTGACTAAAGAAAACATTGAAGAAAGTTACAAACTAATGATTTTTAAAATCACTTTTAAAATACAAAAAATACATAGAAATGCCACCATTAAATCAGTTTTCATTTAATGACGTCCATGTATTGAAGGATGCTTCACCTTTACTCCCACCTGCTTCTTTACCTGGCATGACCAAGAAAACTGAATCCACTTAGTACATAATGGAGATACAGAAGATTTCATTCATTTAGCCTAAGAAATAACAGGTTAATCCATCAGCCACACATACCTGAAGGTTCCCTGTAAACTTGGTCTAAAGTTGATAAGGCAACTTGAATTATGGATCCATTATCTAGAATATAAAACATAAACTGCTTTAGAGCATGGGTTGTGGCATTTTTTTTGTTTCTCTAGTACCTAGCATAATGTTCAGCAGTTAGGTGCTTAAAAATTGATTGATTGGGTGGAACTTAATAACTTTGTTGAATGAATGAATGAACTAATATTTGTTGTGGCATTGGGAATAATAGGGAGGAGAATTTGTCATGTCTTCTGGATAGATCTTTTAAAAATGCAGACACACACATATATACACACACCAAAAAAAAATGCACACACACATATATATATATGCTTCTTATAAATAGTCTTGTTGGCTTTGAGAAATACATTAAATTGAAAGGATTCTTAGCTGAACCAGCTATGTTCTTTGGGTCAGAGTTATAAAGATATTAGCTGAGCTAACACTAAGGAAATGTTTTGCATTAAGATGTATGTGTGTATGCATTCATATATGCACTTATCTTAATATAGATAAGTTATAATAATAAATAATATTAATGTTAATAATTACATAGAAATCTCTATATAGCATTTAATACAGATTGTGCTCTGTGATTGAATCAGATTTCTAGGGATTCTGACCAGCTTCTCATATGAAATGAAAATAGTGCATCTCAGTTTTTGCACTTAATAAATTAGAAGCATGAGAAAGAACAGGAACCATCTGTGAAAAGCACATGTGAGTTTACTCTATTGTGTTTCCTTTATCATTCTACTTTTTTTTAATTCCCATCACAATTCAAAAACTGGCACTTTGCCTTTAAAAAAAAATCTTGAACAGCTGGTCAGAAAAATTGAAGCAGGGAAATGCTAATTTGTCTCTGTCTTAGCTGTACTGTGTACATCCTTCCTTATTTGGGAAAATCTACTCTCGTTTACTAGGACACAAGAAACTTCTTTGCAATGCAGCCTGATGGCATTAGAGCAGGTTGTGATTGGTGTATCCACAAGCCTTCCTTCAGTCTATTCTCTTCCAGGATGTCAGGATCTGTAGTAACACAACTTTATGAGGTGTGCCTATGGAAACTTAGTTCCCCACCTGTAGTTAGGGTATAGTCACTTGGGCCAAGATACTGTGTCATCTCATCCCCACCTCTCTTTGTGTGTAAGTGCATGTGTGTGCTACATCAGGGAAATGGTTCCTAGAAAAGGTGAATATTGGACTCGAGGATCAAGCCAAGCCAGTTGGAGTGGAAACCTCTCCCACTCAGAAAAAGACTTGAATGATAGAAAGCTGAATCAGCTTCTGCAGGACAAAATTAAGGAGTTCTTCAAACCTCTGTCCTTCCTATCCCATCCCTGTACCTGTTTGTTTTAATAGTCTATCTTTGTTACTCTCTTTTCCTCAGGGACTATGGGAGGTGTGTGTGTGTGTATGTGTGTGTGTACAGGAGAACAACTCTACCCTCTCCACCTTCACAGTCCTCACCTTTTTGTTGCCCCCATTGCTATTCTCCAACAGGTCAAATCCACTCTCCTTTCCCATTAGAGGTCTTAATGAATCCTTCTGAAAAAGCAGGGTGATAGGAAGTCACAAAGCTAAGAGGGAAGAAAACAAGTCAAATATGAAATAGTGGTTTCATATATCATAATATATCTTTTTTTTTTTTTGGCCTATTTTCTAAAAGCAAGCTTTAGGGTTTTGATAGACCTGTGATCTCATAAAATCACACATTTAAAGCTTGAATGATTGTCCTTTTAAAAGTGGCAAAACTGGACTCTAGAGAGTTGAATCACTTTTCCTAAGAGCACACAATAAATTATGAGTCAATATTTTACACCCATTCCTCCTTGACTCCAAAACTAAACCTCTTTCTTCACTCATCTCTCTGTTTCCTTGAAATAGAATAAGTTCTCTATACGCTCCCATTTCATGCAATTCTTATTCTGTTCTTCCAAAAACACCCCAGTGAAGCACCCAACTGTCCCTTACTCTTGTTCTTTACTATTTCAATAGTAGAGGCAGCCACATGATCCAGTAGATAGAATGCTGAGCTTGGAGTCAGGAAGATTCATCTTTATGATTTCAAATCTATTCTCAGATACTCACTAGTTGTGTGACCCTAGACATGTTACTTAACCCTATTTGCCTCAGTTTCCTGATCTATAAAATGAGCTGGAGAAAGAAATGGCAAACCACTCCAGTATCTGTGCCAAGAAAACCCCAAAGAGATCATAAAGAATCAGATGACTGAAATGACTAAACTAGAACAAAAGTAGCCATGAAGTCTATTGGCTGCTCATTTTTTGGTTTCCCATTCTCACTACACGATTGACTTCCAAACACTGGTGTTTGGAATGGAATGAAAAAGCATTTATGAAGCAGGAAGAAAAGAATGAGCACTTATTAATCTCCTATTATGTGTCAAACATTTTATAAATGTTATCTCATTTGATCTAACAACCCTGAAGGTAGGTGCCTTTATTATCCCCATTTTATATACTTAGGGAAATTGAGGCAAACAGAGGTTAAATAATTTGCCCTAGTTTATACAGTGAGTAAGTGCCTAAAGCTAGATTTGTGGGCTCAAGCCTTCCCTATTTCAGGTCCAGTATTCTATCCATGGTTCTACTTAGCTTAGCACACTTATTGTATGCCAACCACTGTGCAAAGTGCTAGGAATAAATACAACTAGAAAAACAAAATAGTTCATTCTCTGGAGGTATTAAAATTCTAATCAGGGTTGAAAACACATAAAGAGAAATGGGATAATTCAGTTGTCTTTGGGTTGCAGGTCAGAGCTGATGACAAAGCCTAAGGCCAAAATGCCTTAGGTCAAATTGAAGTGCTTCTGATGTTGGGATGAAATAGAAGCAATTGTGGGATGCTAAAATCTAGTAGATTCAGAGAATCAATGGCACGTGATCTCCTATCTTAATGGAAGGATTGGAGCTCCCAATTCCCTGTTCATCCAAGCAATGAGAGGACTAGGTCCCCAGCCAGTGATTGCTTGGAATCAAGTAGTGGTCCAGAAGATGGTAGTTGAACAGGACCCTGGGTTACCTCATTTAGGAAATTGGAATAGAAATAGTTGTCCAGAAGTCTAAAACCTGAGAAACTAAGTGGTAGAGAGTGGGGGAGGAGAGAAGAAGCCTTTAATTCTTTAATTTTATATCCCTTGGGGTGCATCTGTTGCATCTGGATAGCTGTTACAATGGAAGACTGTAATGGGCTGAGGCTTGAGTTGATGCACTGAGGTCCCAAGCACGTGAGGCTAAATAGTAATTGGACTATACCCTATTAATATACATGATCGGATAAAGAATGGTCCCTGCCCACTTTCTGTGCAAGTCCTGATGTGTTGTATAAGAAATGACGTTGTTGGTGGGTGGAGGCAGAGAGACAGGAAGAGAGGCGGGGAGAGATAGTCCTGGGTTCCATACTCCTAGCTGCTGGTCGGGTGGCTGCTTCTTGACTCAGCTGCACACATTGCTATTGCCCATTCTCTTCCACCTCCGATCTTTCTTCACTGAGAATAAAGACTGACGATTTTCCCCTAACCTGAATTCCTGACTCTGGCTGATTTTAAAATACGCGCACTTAACAGAAGACATCACCCATGATGAAATGATATGCCTTTTGCCATCATTTTAATACATTGACAACACGGTATATAGCCCACTTAGATCTTCACTACATTTCTAGGGTATCCAGTTCTCAATATTCCCAGGGGAAATTCTATAGTGTAAAGGATTAAGCACTTTGATTTGAAGTCAAAAGACCTGGTGAGTTCAAATCGCAGCTTACTACTTGAGTCACCTTGAGAAAGAAACTTCATTTTTCTTGGCATTAGTTTTCTCATCTATAAAATGAGAAACTTTAAATGATCTCTAAGATATCCTCCAGTCTTTAGATCCTATAAAATTCTGACATGATAATTTATTATTCACAATCATGTATACTCAATAGGATGGCTTGAGCAGCTTTGTATTATGGCATAATTGGACAAGCATTAGTTTAAACTACTCAACACATAAAAAAAAAAAGACTGGAAAATATTTGCAATATACAACTGTGGACCTCCTATCTCTGCAAAGGGGAAAGTTGAGAGTGCTGCTCTTAGCTCTTCTTTTAAACCAGACCTATTCTTTATTGTTTTACTTGAGATTTTTATGCATTTGTGCTTCTTTCCATTTCCATTCTTGTGGTCGTTTTTTTGGCTCTGCCTTCTTTACTCTACATTAATCTATGTAGGTCTTTCCATGCTTCTCTGTATCTTTCAGATTTATTATTTTCTTATAGCATAGTATTATGCCATTACATTCATGAACCATAATTTGCTTAGCCAGCCCCCATACTTTTTAAAAATATTTTTTGAGGCAAAGTGTTTAAGTGACTTGCCCAGAATTAAATAGCTAGTGTTTGAGGTCAAATTTTAACTCAGGCCCTCCTGATTCCAAGGCCAGTGCTTTACTCACTTGTACCATCTAGCTATCATCCCCCCTACCAATTCACCAACTCCTTCCTCCTCCTCCCAGTATTTTCTTAAGTGCTATTGTCATTTCACATAATCTCCTGGGTACTAAAATGAGGGAAGAGAAAATATGGTGGCTCTATTCACATGTGATAAAACTAGGTAAACCTGTTCTCTTTCACATCAATTTGTTGTTTTAATATGTATACAGAAACATGTTCTGCTTCCAGGTTGTTTTCAGGATGAGCTCACTCAGTTCAATTTTAGACTAAACTCTCTTTATGCTCATTTCATTTCAACTGTATTTTATATATTATGAGGTAGGGATGGATTTAATCTTCCATAATGTTCCTTGGTAATGACTTTTCTAAAAGAAGTTATATTCTAAAATGAAGGTCACTTTTGGTAACCTTGTCTTACTGCTTGATTAAGAGAATAAATGCCTGTTGGCTGAGGGAATTCTGGGGTTCTTTTTATCATTGTGGATAGTACTTTGTTTCAGTTTAAATTTTCTAAGAATTTGTGATAGTCAATATTTTTTCCTTTTCTGTGTTTTCAGAGTAGACAATTTGTTTTAACAGATTGGGTTAGAGCTGCTATAATAACAAGTAGTATCTTCTCATTATTTTCCTTTCTTTCCATTTGGTATTATCTTACTTTTATTCTAACCAGTCCATGACCTGATTACATAGAGAGCTGACTTTCAGTTGACTTTTAACATCTATGAATACTCATTTCCTGTTTGTTAAAACAATAGTTTCAATTTTTGTAATAATGCTAGGTACTCCCAATCTCCGGCATCCTCCAGTTTTCTTCTTGGAAGTAATTTTCATGGTGAACAGGTATAAAAATATCTGAATAACTTATAAGCCTTTGATCTTAAATATTCAGCCAAATGTCTGAGTAGTTGCTATCATTCTCCTCTATACCCTCCCCTTGATAATAAATATCAAGAGTGTTGAAAAATGGATCAAAAAAATTTTTATTTATTTTGGAGAGTCCTGTCAAGTTCTCCAGAAAGTCCCACTTCAGACACCTACTTGCTCTATGGTTTTGGACAAGTTACATAATATCTCCAAATCCCAAGAAACTCTTTACCTAAAAGTGAAAAAGCAAGTGCCACATCTTATTGGTACAGGGACTATCCTCACCAAAAGGTCTTTACACCAGTCAAATCACAAAGGTAATTTTTTAAATGAAAAAAAAAGTCCATATTTATATGACTTGGGAACAAACTACTTAATATCCTGGGTCCCATTTTCTTCATGCAAAAAAAATTTGAACTGGATGATCTCTGACATACCTCTCAGCTCCAAACTGAAAATTCTCTGATCCTAATTATCTTCAGTTTCATTCATCCTCAAGGAACCTACATGTTGGGTATTTATAAGATAAGAAAACCAAAGAATTCCTGCCCTTGGAGAGCTTATCTTCTAGTGTAAGGATATATAATTGTAGAAAGATAAATCATACAAAATTATGCAAAGATTTTATGAGAGAGAAAAAATTATCTGGATGGTAACATGTATTAGATGAGGAAGAGTCAAAATGGCTGAGTAAAGATTGATGGGAATGTGTGGCGAGAATGAGGATCTTCTTAATGGGCTGTTTGGTCTCACTCTGTGGGAACACTGTAATGCAGGATGAAATCTCTCTTCATGTGATGTTAATCATTGTCTTTGAATTTAAAAAAAAAAAAGCAATTCTATTTGCCTCTGTAAGGAGAACTTGTGAGATATCTTCTCATTTATCTGTGACTTCTTTATCTTATAGTTGCAATCATAATAAGTATGGTAATGTGAAAATGGCTTAATTCCTGTAGTTGTGCATCAAAACTATTAGACATAGTTCACACATAAAAGAAACTAATAATGAATTTAATGTTTGTATCTTTAACCCCCTTGATCTTCTGGCAAAGTCTTTGGAGTCTCCCCAGAATGATATCTTTAAATGAGTAAAATAAGCTACATATGATTACAAAAGAAATAAATTATATTGCAATGCAGTTAACCAAATATTGAGGGGAAATTAAGTACCACATCCCAGGCTAAGAATTCATGCTATGGTCCAATCTCCACATGTTACAGGCAAAAAAATGAAACCCAGAGAGATGCATTTGCTAAAGACCCCACAGCTAACTCATAGTATATACTCAGGGCTGGAATTGAAGTCTCCTGACACTTAGTCTTGTGTTCTTTTCATTCATTCTACCCTATGACCATATGTCTTTTCATATGCATATTGAGTCTGACTTTGGAATCCCATTCCCTCCTGCTGCTCTAGATGTGGCTGGCTTTCAGCACAGCATCCTTCTTGGCCTTTCATCTCTTGGATTTGCCCCAACAGCTGCTGGAGAGACAGCAGTAGTTTCCATGGTTACCAACTACCGGAGACTATCAGGAATGGGGATCAGGGAGGAGTTTTAAAAAAAAGGAAAGGAAAGAAAGAAACTGGGAAGAGGAACGATTTGTTCATTTTGCTCTCCCAATTTTTCTTGTCTGAACTGTCCTTTGGGATGAATAAGAGACTGTGAAACTGTGTGTGCTTTCTTTTCTTTCTTTCTTTTTTAAACATCCTTTATTTACTTTCTTTCTTTTTCTTTCTTTCTATATTAGGTATTAGATAAAGTCTAAAACTACACTTTACTTCAGGTTTAATCTTGTAATGTTAACAGCCAGAAAGGTAGAACTAATTTGTGGATTTATTATCACTAAGTAAACAGTACTCAATGAGCAACAATTGCTTAGTTCTCTATGTAGGCATAGACCTTTTAAAGATTCATTAATAAAACAGATTCTCAACTCTGTGTTTTGGTAAGATGTATAACCTTTCCCATAATGTGACTTTTTCTTTTCAAGGGACCTGTTAAAAGAATTTCAAGGGGAAAGATCCTTGATTTTGAAGATTATAAGATCTAGGTTCAAGCATACTAGTTACTGAGAGCCAACTGGTCTGTTTTCAGTGTGAACATTTAGACCTCAGAAATTAGCAAATGCTTCCAATCAGAACTCAGTATTTTGTTTTGTTTTGTCCCTAGACCAAAAAGTGATGAAGAAAATATTAATGCATATTAATCTTAAAAGTGATTCTGCCAATATTTGCAAGATTACCTTGGTTCTGATTCTGATGCTTATCATTTTGTGACTGAACAAATCCATAATTTATTTGAGCTTTGGTCTCCCCATCTATGAAATAGAAATAGTTGGACTTCTTCACAAGATGGCTGTGAAGAAAATGTTTGGTAAAGTTTAGGGACTTTTATTGTAAATGAGAGCTTTTTCTTTTACATAATATTGTCTTTACAATCTTGTGCCTCTTCATAATAATACCTCCTAGTCTAAATTTGCTCCTTCCTATCCTGCCCCTTACTAAGTGGCCAAGTGGATTTATCTTCTATATGTCTGATACTCTGATCATCTCTAGTCTTGATTTAGAGCAGTTAGATTTTGGGGAATTTCTTTAATTCTCCTACCACCAAAAACCTCCTATTATTATAACTTTTCTTTTTACTTGCTAATATCACAAATGATCTATCACAAATCTGATTTTGATGTTGAAAATAACTGTGAAAAGTAAAAGTCTCTTTAGGGTCATTCAGATTAGAATTCCCTTTTAGTTACCCCAGCACCATCATAAGAAAAAAAAAAACACAACCAAACAATTTACATTCTTTGATCCTATGGGGTTAAGTAACATAAGTGATTTTGACTCCAATGAGGAAGCCGGTATTAGAACTTTGGTGACTTGTCCAAGGTCACACACCTAGAATGTGATAGAGAGAAGACTCAAACCCACTCTCCATGTTGTTCTGTCTAATTGAACAGCCTGTGATGGAAAAAAAAATACCAAAATTAATTACTGTCACATGGAATTCATCATAATGCATGTATTTGCCTTTGGACAAATTCTGCTTTGTCTTCAGCCACAATAGAAGTGCCATATTCAAAGCAGAACAGCTTTATTTTTCATTTGACTTCCACTTAACATTTTAGTGAAAACAAAAGATAGTCCTGAACATGAGACCTATCTGCTTATAAGTACCTCTTTGGAACTCATTGCATCAGTGATGACAAGATGGAACATCATCATTTGGTACATTTGGAAAAGTGATTTAGACCATTTCCAATGGTCTCGTGATGGAGAGAGCCATCTACATCCAGAGAGAGGACTGGGGGGACTGAATGTGCATCACAACATTAGTATTTTCATCTTTTTGTGGGTGTTTCCTTGCTTTTTGTTTTCTTTCTCATTTTTTTTCCTTTTTGATCTGATTTTTCTTGTGCAACAAGATAATTGTGGAAATATGTATAAAAGAATTGTACAATGTTTAACATATATTGGATTACTTGCTCTCTAGGGGAAAAGGTGAGGGAAAAAGAGGTAAAGAATTTATAACACAAGATTTTACAAGGGTGAATGCTGAAAATTATCTATGCATGTGTTTTGAAAATAAAAAGCTTTAATAATAAAAAAAATTTCAGGGAAAAAAAATCCTACCTTTGCTGCTTTACTATGTGTGTGACCCTGGTCAACTTATCCAATTCTTTGTGCCTCATTTTCTTCTTCCATAAAATACGGGGCCTGGACTAACTTGTGAAGTCCCATCCAATTCAAAGATTATGAAATTTAACTCCAGCTTTTATTTGTGTCAGACTTTAGAGTATTTTTCTCCCATTGGCTGTATAGCTAATCTCTACCCCATACTCAAATTATATTGTTAAATTGCTTTTATAAATTCCACTGAGGAGCTTTAGTGTACTGGCCTCTCTTCTCCTGCTGAGATTTTATGCAGAGCCCAACATAGTCAGTGACCACATCTAATTCCATCTCTCTATGGTACTTTACACATGCTTAATGCCCAGCACTTACCACTGATAATTCTCTGGTTACATTGATAAAAGAATTTGATCCCAAAGGATCTTTATCCCTACCAGGTAATTATTTAGTGGTAAAAGGTTTGGGTTTTTGTTTTAAGTTGTTATTTGATTATTTGGGTTTTTGTTTTGGGGTTTTTTTTTTGTTTGTTTGTTTGTTTTTTTTTTTGCTTGTCAGGGAGAAAAGATTTTTTCCCTTTTATTTTTGTCATACAGACATAATGTGACTTGGCACCTGCCTAAAGAATTGGTCTCATGTCCAGTGGCACCTACTGTGATGGCATCTGTTACCTCAGGAATTGTGACATACCTATGAATAATGTAGGGCCTCCTAAGCAAAATCTTTTCCTTTAGAAAAATCCCACTTTAAGAAGACATTGTTATTGTAGCAACACAGGAAATTTGGTTGCCTGAGATAAAAGCAGCTTCAGAAATCTATCATGTTCATCTGTCTTCTTGATGCTAGTTAGCTAGATCTGATTAGCTCCAGATTACTCAGCAGGGAGATCAGATTAAAATCTGTTAAAGGCACTACATTTGGGAAAAGAGCACATTAGAACCTATTTTAAAAAGAAAGGGAAAATAGAGAATATTTTTTCCAGGTCAGCATAAATCAACAGTACTCTAAGGAAAATGAAATTCTTCCTCTTAATTGTTTTTGGAGGTGAGGTTTATGGGAGATGTGTGAATTATTTCAATCCAGCTCTTTATGTATCATGATAAAATTGGTGCAAGGAAATACAGGTTCAAAGAAGGAATTGAAGCCAAGTAAAGCTGAGGGATGGCACCTTCATTCATTTATGATAAGCTTCCTGGTTTCAGGAGCCAAAGTCTGCCCTGGCTTTGGGGCTTTAACCTCCAGGAATCTTAGAGTAAAAAATTTGATATGAAGTTAGCATTATTTCTGATCCCTCTCCAACTGCTACCTTCCCTAAGCCTGCCAAATGCCTAACTCCAAAAACAGACAAGGCAAGAATGGTGAGAGAATAGAGTAACAGAGTTCTCTCTCCTTTTTCCTTGTAGGCCGGTGATAAACACTACCATCCAAGCTGTGCGCGATGCAGCAGGTGCAACCAAATGTTCACAGAAGGAGAGGAAATGTATCTTCAAGGTAAGTTGATTCAGCAACAAACCATCTTCTCTATTCCTGAAAGAACAAGAAGCCTGATGCTTGGAGTAATGTTTGGTGGGGCTTTTCTCACTTAATTATCTTGACACACTTTCACACTACCCATAGTTTCTCCTAATCCCTCTCTCCAAATAGAACTTTCTCCTAATCCCTCCCACTACAAATAGAACTCTCTTTCAGAAATTCCATAATTGTTAAACTGACTCAAGTCTAATAAATAGGAGCAGAAACTACCCAATTACTTAATTAATCAGACACAGCTGTACCTGTCTTCACTGTGTCACTATGAAATAGAGCAGTTTTGAATAAATATAAAAATTTACCATTCTTAACCTGAATATTAAAGAGACTTACCTTACCTTTCTTCTAGGCTCAAAATGATCATAAGAAAAGAAAAGGTTAGCATGAATTGGAGAGTTTATAAAATCAAACTACTTGATAAATGGTTTCTCTCTCCTTTCTTCATGATCCTTCAAGGCCTTTGGTTTCACCCAGGTATTATTTTCTCCCCTCTGTTTCCCCCAAGTTTTTTTTTTTTTTTTTTTTTTTGATCAGGTTAGGTTAAGTAATGATCAGGTTAGGTTAAGTAAAGATTTCCTCCTATACTTGGTAAATTACATCACATCTTTTTTTTTTTTTTAATTCCATTAAACAACTAGAGCTTTCACAACCTCTTCAGAGGAAGAGCCCAGAATCCTCAAGGGAGGAATCTCTGAGTAGAGGAAACATTGGTACAATATTCATTTCTAGAGAGTTATTTGGAATATAATTTTCAACAATTTCTCCAGTTTTAAAATGTTTTCAGTTTGGGGTTTATTAGATTTTTTTTTTGTTTTTTTAAACTCCTATAAAAATCTAAAAGGTGATAGAAAGGAAATAGGAAAGATTCTTTTTCTTATTAAGATTTTTTGTTATTTTTAGAAGGAAAAAAACTCACTAGTTAGAAAAGAATTTATGAGCATAACTAGCAAGTATCTGGACTATTGGGACATAGCATTTCATATTTCCTCATTGCATAGTAACACTGTGTTTTTATCTGTGGTTTGAAGTTGATTTGTACTTTTCATGCTCATAGGAGGTGCTTATAGAAATTCTACATTTAAAAGCAATTTTTGTTATTTGGTATATCTTGCCAAAATGCAGCTTTTATATTTTTCCAACTTTATTCCTACTTAAAATTCTTTATTTAATATGATTTTGGAGGCAATTTGCAAAATAATGATCATGTATCATGAAATTTTTAATACTAATAACATCACCAGATATTTATAGCTTTATATCTTTCAATACATGTTCAGTCAGTCATGAAGCATTTATTAAATACTATGAGCAAGGCACTGTATTAAGCATCGGGGATAAAAAGAAAGACAAAATGTGCCTGCCTTCAAGCGATTTACACCCCTTGGTCCTGGGAAATTAGTTAGGCTAAATAGCCCAATAAAGAAGGTAATTATGTTTTGTTTTGTTTTTTAATAATATTTTATTTTTCCAAATACATGCAAAGATATTTTTCAACATTCACCTTTGCAAAACCTTGTGTTCCAAGTTTTTCTCCCTCCCTTCTCCTCTCCCCTCCCAAGATAGCAAGCAAACTGATTTAAGCATATGCAATTCTTCTACACATATTTCCATATTTCCATCTCATACTGCATAAGAAAAATCAGATCAAAAGAGGAAAATACATTAAAAAGAAAAAAATAAGCAAATAAACAAGAACAACAAAAGGTGAAAATACTGTGCTTTAATCCACATTTAGTCTCCATAGTTCTCTTTTAGATGCAAATGGCTCTTTCCAATCACAAGTCTATTGGAATTATCTTGAATTATCTCATTGTTGAAAAGAGCCACATCCATCAGAATTAATCATTGTATAATTTTTCTGTTGTTGTATACAATGATCTCCTGGTTCTGCTCACTTCACTTAGTATCAGTTCATGTAAGTCTCCCCAGATCTCTCTGAAATCATCCTGATGATTATTACTTATAGAATAATGTTCCATAACTTTATTCAGCCATTCCCCAGCTGATGGGCATCCACTCACTTTCCAATTTCTGGCCACTACAAACAAGGCTGCCACAAACATTCTTGTACATATGGGTCCCTTTCCCTCTTTTAAGATCTCTTTGGGATATAAGCGCAGTAGTAACACTGCTGGATCAAAGGGTATGCACAGTTTGATAGCCCTTTGGGCACAGAAGGGAGGTAATATTTAAAGAAGTTAGGGTACTTTGCTGAGATCATACAGCTAGCAGTAATAGAGGTAAGACTCAAACCTATGCCATAGTATGCTAAGTTCAAAACTCATTCCATTTTACCATGTTGTTCTTTCTGAATTAACAGTCATTTCATTGTGAGGGATTCATCTTTGGACAGATGCAGCTGCCAGCAGCCATATTAAAAAGGGCATATTCAAAGATGAACAGCCCTGCTTTTTTATGGTTTCTAATCAACAGTTTAGGACTTCATAGGATATTAATGATGACTTTCTAAAATTATGGAGTTAGTTCAGTTCTGCACACATATATTGTATCTAGGATATACTGTGACATATTTAACATATATAAGACTGCTTGTCATCTGGGGGAGGGGGTGGAGGGAGGGAGAGGAAAAGTCGGAACAGAAGTGAGTGCAAGGGATAATGTTGTAAAAAAAATTACCCAGGCATGGGCTCTGTCAATAAAAAGTTATATTTATTAAAATAAATAAATAAAATTATGGAGTTAGAGGAAATTGGGCGACTCTATGCTTACTAGTGAATAAGTTGCATAGGTTCCAGGGGTCTGGACTACATCATTGTGAGTTAAATGAAGTAGGTGATTTAAAATCTGTACTAATCTGGCACATTAATATTAACAATACTAGACTATGTGTTAGGATGGGAAAAATCCCAAAACCCAGAGAATACCCCAAGATTCTATTCCAAGACAACCTTTGGTATACTTTCCCCATTCTCTCAACACTTCCCCTGAGAAGAATGAGCAATTTCTTCTCTCACAGCTTGAACTCAAAGCCAAATATCTGAGGCTCTGAGTCACATTCCATGTGTGTGTCTGACCTCCTGATGAGAATGTTTACATTGTGTGCTGCTGGCAATCAGAAGTAGATCTAGTGCTCTGGGCTTCAGCCCGGTGCTTAAGAGAGCCTTCAGAATAAGTGGTTTCCTGGGATCTGACCTTGGCTCTCCTGGCTAGCTTGCCTGTATTAACAGGACTTCCTCTGCCTTTCATGGTACAAAAATGACTTCACTTTTACATGATGGAATGAGCAGTATTTGGGAGAAGGAAATGCTTGTTAAGCAGACATTAGTGGATAATAGTAGTCTGATTTTTAAAACTTTTTCTTGCTATCAGTTACTATAGATTATTGTAGTGTTATATACCATTGAGCAAAAATCATTTAGAAGTTACTTTGAACAAATTACTTCACAGTACATATGTATGTATATATGTATGTGTTTATATTTAGTAATATATAGATAGATGATATCATTGACTTTAAAAGAGTTTGAAGCACTGATAATGATAAAATAAATCTTTAATCCTAGAATATTAGACCTGCGAAGATACTATATACTATCAGCTAGAGATGATATTCTAGCCCCTTCATTTTACAGGAGAGTAAACAGGCCCAGTGAGGTTAAAATGACTTGATTAGCAATTGCCCAAAATAATAATAAAAGTAATATTAACAATAATAATCGCATTTATATAGCTGCTTTTGGGTTTGCAAAGCACTTTGCATGTGTTATCTTGCAACTGATTCCTCATAACAATCATAAAAGATAAATGTTATTATTATCCCTACTTGATAGATGAAGAAACTGAGGACAGCTATTATGTGACTTATTCAGGGTCACATGTTCTGAGGACATATTTGAACTCATATCTTCCTGACATCAGGTACAGCCTCCTAGCCAATCAATGCACCACCTATCTGCCTCTAAGGATCATGGATTTAGAACACAAAAAGGACCTTAGAGGCTATTGAGTTCATCTCCCTTGTTTTTCAAATGAGAAAAATAAGGCCCCCAAAGGTTAAATTACTTGGCCAAGGTCATACAAGTAATAAATACCAGAGCTAGGATATGAGAGCAAGAAGTCTGATTCTAAAGCCCATTCCAAATCTCTTTCTACTTCTAGATATCAAGTTCACATAATTTTCATACACAGGAAGACTTTTTTAACTTGTCAAAAAATCAAGGAATTGAAAATTACAAGGATTCTTAGATGTCATCTAGTCCCGTTCTTATTTTGTAAATGAGAAAATGGAGGCACCCATAGGTCAGATGACTTGTCCAGTCTTATACAACTTCTATACAATGAGATTTTTATTTTTTTTTTCATTTTTTTTACATCCTTTAAACTTTTCTCTGAATCTGAGCAGATCCCATTTTCATGTCTTTAATGTAGATAGAGATGTTACTTCATCCACAAATTCACATTAATTAGGCAGCTTTTTTTCTTCTTTGCTAAAAGATGGGTTTATTTATGAGAAAAGGTAAAAGGAAGAGATACAATGGACACTGGGAATGGTAAATATGAAATAGATTTGAGAGCAATTTTTTTTAAACAAAGGTTTTAAACAATTCACAATGGAAAAAAATAAGTGACCCAGTGAAACTCAAAATTAACCTGGAGAAAGGAAATAAATCCATGAGGTGGGAGTATAACTTTAACTGACAGGCTAAATCTGATAGCGGAGTTTTGCATGCTAAAAGAGTTAGTTATAGTTATAAGAAGTAGAAAGACATCATGGGGTGAGGAGAGTCGGTATAGGGGAAGGTGAGGAGAAGTGATTTCTGGAGAGGTTTGTAAATAAAAGCCATTTTGAGATACCATCTTATCCTGATCTAAAGGACAAAGTAACTAAGAATTATAAATTTCTATTATTATTATAAAAAGTCTATATAATTATATAATTCTATTATAATTATAAAAAATTCTATATAATTATAAAATTCTAAAAAATTAAAAAATGCTGATGGAACTTTAGTCATTCCTGCATATTACTGAGGGTACTAATGCTGAATGTTTTTAGCATAGTAAATTGGGAATATATAGTTAATTATAAGATCTGTCATCCCCTTTCATCCAACTGCTGAGCTATACTCTAAGGAGATTATTTAGAGGAAAATGTGACCAAAATATTCATAGGTGTTACTCATGATATAAAAGGGTGGAGAAGAGGGATAAGAGAAGGTTTAAATAAATTGTTTCATAATATGTCAATGTGAGAGCATATAATTTGATTTTAGAAATTGACAATTTATGAAGAATATAAAGAAATATTGAAATTCATACAAAATGATGCAAAGTAGAGAAAAAAATTGAAAAATGCATTAATTATAATATTTTTTTAAAAACAGGCTTTTAAGTACACAGTTGGAAATAAGGAGCCAATGAACAAATAGAATGACACATTTACATTCCTAAAGTTTTCAATTTTAAATTAAAAAGTAAATAGTTCCTATTCTAGTTTGTTTGGTATCATTCCATATTGTGTTTATTAAAATCATAGATGTTTCTAATTATTTAATCTAGACAATTAATTAGCATTTTGGTTTTATAATATCACTCTTCCTGGTGACTCTTTTTTCCCCTTGAGACTGAATTTACTGGTTGTTTAAATATCACATAAGCATAACTTGCATTTACGAAATTATAATGTATTTAATGAGAAATGTCATGCCATAATGGATATAGATCTGGCATTGGAGTTAGGATAATCTTGGTTCAAGTCTCATCTCTGGCACATAACAGCTGGTCTGATCCTTAAGCAAATTAAACCTTTCAGTATGATGAGTCACTCTTTAAGGTCATATGTTATAGAATAGTTTTCCATCTGCATTAGTAGAGGAACTTTGTACTACTGACAATAAAGTCAGGGCTAGCCCTGAGGCATAAAGGGCCAGCATCATATTAAAAAAGAATTGGGTTCAATCTTACCTTTGGCACAGACTAACAACTATATGGGTAAGCCATTCAACCTGTCATTGCCCCAGACAACTTTCTAATACTTACGGAAGAGTTGTCCACTTTCATTACTGGAGATACTTTCTACATCTGAAGTTACAAAAAATGATGAAATTGGAGAAAGAGGTAAAGAGAGAAGAGAGAAAAATACGTGTCATATATAGATATATTTATACACATATATCTATATGTATATATATTTATATATGCATACTATAGGTATAGGTGTGCATAATATACTGATATAGTCATGGATAAAGTGTTTCAGACATTTTTGAGTAATTGATATTTTCTGTAAGGGATAACTGTCTTCTTTAGAATAAATTGAGACAATATGAAAAACTCATCCAAAACCTTTTTTCCTTTGTTTGAGACTGAATGATCTCCTTTGAATTTAGACCATGGGTAACAGTGCTCAATAATTTTATGGCTGCTTATTCCTTCTGGAGCCATTTTACTATTAACTGATGGATTTTGTCTTCCCAGGTTCCACCGTTTGGCATCCCGACTGTAAGCAGTCTACTAAGACAGAGGAAAAACTCCGGGTAAGGGAAGCTTGAGGACTAATGCTACAAGTCAGATAGTTTTACGTATTGAGTAATCTTTGGGCAAAACTGATTTCTCCTGTCCCTAAATATCTGATTTTAGCCTATTGCTCCAAATGATAATGATGGATGCTGGTCGTGCCTTGCTAAAAAGCATTTTCCAGAAAAGATTACAAGGGAAACTTGAATAATACAGATGATTAAAAAAGTAATTTTATATTCAACATCTTTGTAATCTATTAGTCATACTATGGTCTTTTTTTGAATTTAGAACAAAACAGATTCCCATTTCAATCTAAAGAAAGTTGTTGTCCATAACTTAAATATTCTTAATTGCCAAAATGAACTCCTCAGAACCAAAATTGTCAAAGCAGCCCCAGCATTCATAGGGTTGTTCTCTTACTTCTGGGATGCATAATCAAAGAATGGGAAGCTAAGTAGTACAGAAGTTAATGTGTTGGACTTGGACCCAGAAAACCTACGTGATTTCTGAATGTCACATGATATTATCAGCCCTTAGTTTTCTCATCTGTAAACTGGATCTAATAAGAGCATCTATTTCCTAAGATTATTATGAGGACCAAATAAGATAATATAGGCAAAGTGCTTTTCGAATTGTAAAGAGATATATAAATGCTAACTATTAGTATTCACACTGGGAAGGGATCTTGGTAGCCATTTAACCCATTCCATATCTGGAAACAATATTCATTATAACACATTCTACAAGTGTTCATTCAGCCTTCACTTGAAAGCCTCCTGATTCAAACCACTCTACTCTTAGCAATTGTTAGCATTTTTTCCCTAAAAAATAAGCTTAAATTTGACTCTGCAACCACCACCTATTGCTTCTTACACTGCTTTCTGGAAAAGAATAAGTCTAAACTTCTTCTTCACATATCTAAGACAGCCTTATCCTTCCTGAGTCTTCTTTTCACCAGATAAATATCCCCATTTCTTTTGATCAGTCTTCTTATGGCATTCCCATGAAGCCCTTAACCTTTTTACCAGTTGCCCTCTTCTGGATATTCCCTAGCTTCTCTATATGCTTCCTAAAATGTGACCCATAGAAGTGAACTTTCTGTCCCAGATGTGGTGCAATGAGAGCAGAATACAGTGGGACTCTTACCTTCCTATTCCTCTTTTTAATGTGAATGAACTCCTCACGTGGCTTTGGAATTCAGCACAAGGAAAGTTCAGGTATCTTTTCGCTATATTTTTTAAATAGTAGGACTATATTTTGAAACATAGTGTTATATTTTTGAAATAATAAGCAACAGAATAGTCATTGGAATAATAGGTTTTTGTTTTTGTTTTTGTTTTTTACACTCAAAGACTTCTACTAATCTTAAGTAAATCCTCAAAGCAGCTCTAAGGCAGGCAGAAAAACTAGACCACCAAAAGCAGAATCTAAGCTCGTGTACTTCATGGAGTTTAGATTGTTAATACAGTAGAATGGGCAGAGGGCTGGCTTTGGAGTTAGGGACATAAGATGATATAGTCCTGCCTTTATCACATATTCATTGCAGGACAATGGACTAGTCACTCTATGGCTACACTTTAGAGACAAGTTTAAAAGTTGCATCTGTGAGAGGAATTACTAAACCAGAAATTCCCTACACTTGTAAAATCACAGATTCAGACCTTTCTCTACTACCTTCTTCCCACTCAAAAAATAATAAAATATATATCATATATCTATATCTATCTATATTTATTTATATAGATAGATATAGATATATACTTATAGATATGTGGCTCACAGGCAGTTAGATGATGAGGTGGATAAAAACTTCCAGGCCTGGAGTCAAATTCATCCAAGTTCAAATTCAACCTCAGAAACTTACTAGCTATGTGACTATAGGCAAGTCATTTAACATCTGCTTACCTCAGTTTCCCCAAATATAAATGGGATAATTTTAATAGTAAATAATAAAATATCTTTTTCCTGAAGTTGTTATGAGGATCACATGAAATAATTGTACAAATGTTATTATATATAAATTATATATTCTGTATTAACATTCTATATGTTATTATATGTTAAATATTATTTTATGTATAAAATAAGCTATTGTATTAATCCTAGAATTTTCCCCTCTATGGTAGGTAGTATTTGTTATAGCAAGAATTAACAGGTTTTGAGTATTTGAGACCAAGACCTGTGCCCACATAACTGAAGGAAGCCCTTTTGGTGGCTCTCCACCAAGAAATTCTGGAGTTTATTTCAATCAGCTTGTCATTGTAGAGAAGTGTTGCCCTGGGACTTTCTTTAGGAGTCTACACTTGATTATCCAATTTGTTTTATTAGTTTGTCCTTTGCTAGTACAAGAAGCAATTTGGCTGACTAATGTACTGAAGTCATTACCAGACAGTGAGCATTGGTCATGAAGGCACAGTGATTAATGTCACTTACATAGGAATAATAATAACCTTCAGAAAAGGCAGTGGACTTCATTTTCATTAATTTTTGCCAGTTATAAGAGGAGTTGCAGCTGTTCACACATACACACACATATATTTTGTTTTGTTTTTTCTTTCAAGTGTGGTCTGCCAAAACATGAGAGCTGTAAAGTACCTTTGGAGGACTTGAAGTCCAATCCCTTCATTCTATTTATGAAGAAATAGAGACTGAGTGTTAATTGCCTTGTCTAGGCTATAACCAGCAGGTGAAGGATTAGACTTCAGGACTTTCTAATTCCAAGTCTTGTGCTCTGTACTCAGAGCACAATCAGATAACAGTGTTTTACAATTCACATGTTTTAGGAATCTTTCCTTTCTCTGAGATTTACAAACATACTTCTTGGGCAAGATTAAGAAAAAAGCAAAGATTCTTACAAAATGGAAAGTATCAGGAAAAGCTGGCAAGGGTTTTGCATTGCTGTTTGAGTGAGGACCCAAATGAAGCTGCAGAATATCCATCGCCACTAGTCTATCTGAGTTCTTGACCTGCCTCCAGAATATTTTGCATATGAATGATCTAAGAAATGATGCCATAAGAAAAGGGTTTACTAAGGCTTTTATTCTCAGATTGAAAATGTGATAGAGCACAGCCATGAAGTGGTCATGAAACCATATGTTATTGTTGAACTCTGAATCTACTATTTTGCCCTAGTCTTTAGTGAAATGTTTTAAAGTTCAAGATGGACATGTTAAAAGGTCAGACTACATGGAAGTTAACTTTTCTTTTACCTAAGGATGTCCTCAATTTACAGAGCATCTCAATTAGGTGGTGAAAAACAGGCATTAAGAATTTTTAAAATCATCTTTATACAGATTACTGGATAAACATATGAAAAATCCTGATGAATACAGATATAGATAGATATGTAACTATATGTACATATACAGCTATGTATATATAGATGCATACATTTAAATATACATACCTATGTATGTGCATCTCTATATTTGTAAAAATATATCTATATCTATGCATATATGAGATAAGGATCTCACTTTTTTTTTTCCTTCAGGCATACTGGGTAAGAGAAGCCCATTGTTTTTACTCTCTAGATTATAATATAACTGAAGTTCACCAAGGGATTTAGTAATACTCTAGTTCTATATAACTCTCCTGCAATTCAACAATTACTGAGTTCCTTTCCTTCTTTACAGGATGTGGTAGTGAAAACAGACATATGGTACCTGTGAAATAGCAATGAATTTAGTGTCAAAGGATCTGAATTCAAATTGATACTTATGACCCTGAGCAAGTTATTTCATTCCCTCTAGACCTCTCTTTTCCCATTGATACAATTAAAAATGATTGGGCTCAATGACCCCTAAGTTCCCTTCCAGCTCTAAAACTATAGTGTTAAGGAGTCTTCCCAGAGTACAATGGTACCCTGCAATGTGCTCTGTTTAGCTCTAGTTGTCCCTACAGAGCACTCACTAACATAGATAACCCTGAAGGCAACATTATTAGGAAATCAACTAGTGGATAGATGAAATCAAATTTGTGATCTCTTGAAAGTATTTCTACAGTGGCCAATTCCTGAATCAAACCTTAGTTTGACTTAGTTGAGTGTACAATCTTAGTGCAGTTTCCATAGTAAAATAGGAATAAACAACTGCTCAGTATCCCCATGAGTAATCCAAATTCTTACTATTTTATAACTTGGGCAAAGTTTGTAAAACCAGATTCTTAAGAGCTCCTCAGTAGTCTTCTTTATCAATGTATCATAAGACTTTTCAGGCCAAAGTTAATTGGGTTGGTGAGAGGGTGGGAAGCTCTATTCTGTAGCCAGTCAATCAACAATCACTTTTTATATTCCTACTGTGATCCAGACCAAGTGTTTGGTCCTGTGAAATCAAAAGCAAAAAGGAAGCTGTACCAGTCCTTGAAGATCAGATTTTATAGGACAAACATGTATACATATAAAGTGAATACCAAATATAATCAAAGTAGATACAAGTTGTGGGGGTCTGGGGATCACCAGCTGCTGAGGATTTGGAAAGGCATCATGTACTTTCCACATGAACCATGTCATTCTGTGGCAAGCAATATATGATGTTGTGGTTTGGGATTTACTATTGACTTTATAGATGATATAATTATTAATATGACAAACATTAATCTTATTAAGCTACATATGTTATAATGATTCTGAAATGAAAATGGCTTTATTTATTCCCTCTACCTTTCTCTTGTGTATTCTCTCTCTTTTTCCCTTTCTCCCCTTATCTTTTTTCTCTTCTCTTCTTTCTCTACTTTCTTCACCCTCCCCTCTCCTCTTCTGTCTTCTCCCTCATTCTATCATGTTTTCTCCTGTCTTCTCTCTGTCTTTCTGTTTCTCTATCTCTCTCTTTTTCCAGAAACCTCCAAATATGCCACGTTCCTCATCTGAATTCTTTTATCCTAAAAGTCTGATTCGCCGAACACAACGCTCTCCACAGGTTTGCAACTGTGTTTGGATTGAGTCATGATGTAGCTTTCCTAAGCAACAAGCTTACATCACTTAGCCTGATGCTGCTGTTCCCATGCAACTGCCCACTTTGCTTGGGGAAGGAGATGCTCACTCACTCATGCAATTAAAAAAAAAAATCCAATATCCTTTTCATTTTCTAATGCTGTCTGTTTTCTATCTAATGAGACATATAATATATTTTTGGTCTTGTTTAACCTTTTTTTTTTTAAAACAATGGCCAGTATTTTCTGTTTGCTAGCATCTAAGAAGCAAACCCTCACTTCTCATTTTAGGATCCATCAGTTGAGTAGCCTAAACATCATCAAATATTTGTCATTTTCAAAAGATTTCTGCATTCTTTCATGCCTAGCACACCACAGTTATGCTAGACAAAATGGCAAAGTAAGCAGGGAATAGTACTTGGAGTTATTAGGAATTATCTTCCAATTTCACTTCTGAAAATCAGTCACTTAGCATTTATTAAGCACTTACTATGTGCCAGTCACTGTACTAAGTCCTGGACATTCAAAGAAAGGCAAAAGACAATTCCTGTTCTCAAGGAACTCACAGTGTAATAGGAGTGAGAATATATGAACAAAATATAAAAAGAATAACTTAGAGATAATCTCAGAGGAATGGCAGAAGTTGAGACTTGAAAGAGTTTCAGAAGTCAAACATTGGACTTTACATTTGCTGTAACGAGAAGAAACGAGAGAATCCCTGGAGTTCACTGAATGGGAGGTGACTTGAACAGGTGTGTTTTAGGAAGATCTATTTGAAAGCAAGCTGTTGCACTAATACAGATATAAGGTGATGAGGGCTTGCAAAGGATGCTGATAGTGCTAGACAAGAGGAGGAGACAGATATGAGGAAGGTTTTGAAGGTAAAAACAACAGGTCTTGGGAACTGGTTTGATGTGGCAAGGTAAAGAATCAAAGATGACACCTAGATTTTATACCTGGATGACTGGCAGGATAGTGATACCTTCTTCAAATGTAATAAGGAATTTAGAAAGAGAAGAGGACTTTAGAGGAATGATAATGAGTTTAGTTTTGACCATATTAAGATGTCTACAAGATATCTATTTGAGAAACCCTAAATCCTACAATTAGAGATGTGAGACTAGAGTTCAGGAGAGAGATTAGAGTTGAGAAAATAAATCTGAAAATCATTTATATTGAAATGATAGTTGGGAGTAGATGAGATCATTAAGTCAAATACTATTAAAGGAGAAGAGATGAAGACCTAGGACAGAGCTCTAAGAGACATTCACAATTAACAGGTGGCTATCCAGCAAAAGAAATGAGCTATCCCATAATTTCTCTGAACCTCCTCAGTTTCTTCATCTTTTAGATGAGGATTATGATAGCTCAAATAGTTGTTACAGGTCTCCAATAAAGAAATGCATTCAAAGACTTTGAAAAATCTAAAAACTTATATGAATATTTTTGTTATGATGATTATTACTCTTAGTAATGATGACAGTGATTAACGTGTGGAAATTTTTAACTTCCAAAAATGTACTTGTTTTCCAGCAACACATTTTAGGGTACTTTCTTCAGGTGCCTATGTGTACAAGCTGAAGTCATAATTTTCCTAGTAGAGAAATTCAGAGTAATTTTGTAGAATTGCATCTCTTCTCCAAATGAAGCTCATATAAGAGCTCTGATTTCAATACAGTTGTGCTAACCCAACATTTTGAGATGACTCGTATTCTCCTGCATCATTTGTTCCTGTCCATATACAAGAGAATATTAGCTATAATATTTAGAACATGCCTTAAGGTTTATAGAATAAATATATATGCTATCTCACATAAAGTTTACAATAACATCATGCAATATAAATGCTATCTTTATCCCCATTTTACAGATGAGGAAGCTGTGGTAGAAGAAATTTAAGTAACTTATCCAATATCACAATGTCATGAAGTATAACTGAGAAAAGATTGAAACTTGGATCTTCCTGATTCCAAATTGAGCATTCTATCCACTGTATTGTCTAGCAACTAGAACCAGAGTTCAGGCCAGGAAGTCTTGTTTTATTTAAACATTTAGAATTTTTCTCTGGATGACCAAAAGACGAATTGAAGTTATAGAATCTCTACAACCTATATGGCAAATGGTCAACAAGTCTTTAGTAAGATTCTAATGAGGGAGGACCTTCTTTCTGCCAAAGCAGCCCATTCTACTTTTGTATAACTCTAATTATTGGGATGTTTTTCCTTTGATCAAGTCTAATTTCACCTTTTTAAAAATTTCCACCTATAGATTCTAACTCTGCCTTTTAATTGCCATTCCACATACCAGTCCTTTACATATTTGAAGACAATTATTATGTCATTCCCAAGTCAGACTCCTTCAGGCTGATTAGTCCCATTTCTTCCAACTACTCATATGGCATTAGGTCAGGATTGCCTCTTCTTGATGCTTTCCATTCATTGATCTTTCTTCAACTATAGCACCTGAACTAAATACATTCTAGGTGTGGTCTAACTATATCAGGGGAGCATAAAGGCATTATCACTTCTTTATTCTCAGAAGCTATAACTTTCTTAGTTCATCCTGAGGCTACATTTACCTTTTTTTCTTTTTTTTCTATCTATCACATCAAACTGATTTTGATCATATTGAGTTTGCATTTCACCAAGACCCTCAGATTTTTTTCAGATGAATTGCTCTCCAGAAATGCTTTAAAATTACTAAATTTTTCTCTACTTTCAGAGTGCCTTAAACAAAAAGATAAAGTGTTGACCAGAAGTCGATGGACCAATTTTTTTTTCATTTTGCAAAAATAATATTTTTAAGAAAAAGCATATACTGTATAAAAAGACATGATGTTTCTAGGATCAAATTTGTATTACTAAAATAAAGAAGTTGGATGGTTAATGTTGGATCTTTGGAGACTAAAGAATGAGGTGGCTATTCTAGAAACTGCATGTTTTTCTTTCAAACTAATGTAGACATGTCAAGTATGCTCTTGCTGATTTCTAATGTACCAACCAAATGTTCTGTGTCTATTCATGGAAAAAAGATCATTAGAGTTTTTTGTCTGGATCAAGAAAATCAATATTGCTGCTTACATATATAAGCACTATGTTATTTTTATTAGATCAGTCACGCCTTTATTCATAATTTTCGTTTTGTTCATAGTATTCTATCTTATACATATTTATCATCCACTGGAGATAATCAGGCCTTATGAAAACTGAATTTTCATTCCCATTGTATATTATGTGCATAATTGAATCAGATGTTCACTTCGTACACACACACACACACACACACACACACAATACATAGACACACATGCAGATGGGTCTAAATACATGTCAGTATTAAAAACCAGCAAAAACTCAAAATGATCTCTTCCCTTCCCTGTACTTTCCTTTAGCAATGTTATAGTTAAGTAATTATACTAAGGATAAAAAAAAATATTGTTCCTTCTTCTGCAGCTGTTACCATCACCCTGTCTAGTGAACTTCAACAAAAACCAAAGGCAGGTACTGTCAAAATCAACAGTTGTGTGCTATAAGGTGATAATGACCTTATAACAGTAGTTACACTTGTAATAGTTCATCAGATCAGGATGATCTGATTCTTTTTTTCTGTTTCTTGTAGTTTTCATCTCTTTTAGAGCATGGCTTTTAATTCCTGCAGTTTAGAAAAAGGTAGTCTTTGCTTTGCTGCTCCTGGGAACCAAAGTTGAGTGAACACAGTGATTCTCAAAATGTTTTGGTATAGTAGTAGCACACAAATGAAGGGAAATAAAAGATGCCATTTCTCCAGGTTTCACCAGTCAAATCTCTGTTGTTGATAATAAGCAGTAATCAAAGAGTGATGATGAGGTGGGATGATATAAAAAGATCACTGAAGTAAAATTTTCATTCAGTGGTCCTGCCTTCAGAATTGTAGAACAAGCGAGCAAAGGAACTGGAAAAAAACCAAATGAGATAAAAGAAGATTAGAATGTTTTTAAAAACATTTGATGAACACATGTGGCTTTTTCAGAATTTCATCCACCAGTGTTGGTTGGAGTCATTTTTCTTTCCTGTTGGAATAAAATGCCAACCTTCCAATGACTCCCCCATCACTTAATCATATTTCTCTTAGAGATGTCATCTAGAAAAAATGTTCAATGTACTTGGGGATGACAAGGTGGTTCTGTGAATATAGCAGTCAGAGAGTAAAGAGATTCATGGAACTTTATGTTATAAAGGGAATAACTTTATATTATTCCAGTGTCTAACTTGAATGAATTCAAAAATAGGTCTTTTCCAGTCCCCCTTTTTTAATTTGCTAAAAACAATGATTAAGTCAATTAAATACTTTGTCATAGATTAGAGCATATCTTTAATGTTTCTGATCTCTTTCTTCTTCCCTACTTCTGGGGAGATATAACTTTTGAAAAATGATAAAGGAAACTGAAAATTTCCTAACAAGTATTGTAAAATGTTCTTTTCCCCACACATAGTGGAAGAGATGGTTGAAGAATGAAAAAATGCATATCTGCTCTGTTATTGAAAATTGTGTAATGATAAATACCATACTCAGCCTTCTATTATGACTAAATTGCTCAGTGAACTTTTGGCTCTATAATTTTCTCTATTGAATAGATGCAATATCATTAGGGCTAATGAATGAGAAAAGACCTTTATTATTAATATGGACACACATATTTGTCACCAAGAGCTATAAATAGAAAGATTTCTGATTAGTTGAACTTTTGTCCTTAGTATAGATATTAAAGCAATTGGCCAGGATCTTATGTGCTAGAATGGGAAAGGATGGTTGGAATTTTTCAGTAAATGGAGGATTTATTTAAGGAAGAACAGTGGGATCTTTAAGTTTACATTTTTATGTCACATGGATATCAGGATGCAGAGAAGTAAAAGTATAGGCAAAAAATAAAGAGGTCATATAAGAGAGGAAGAAAATAAATAAGATAGTAATTTACATGATTTAATGAATGACAACTTGGGCAAGAATTTGAACTTTTATAGGATTGACTCTATATGTCTTTTGTATAGTTGGACCTTGTCCGTGAATAAAACAAGGAAATCATGCAAGTAAGATTGAACTGGGTGGGGGAGGAGGGGAGGAGAATGATTAACAGATGATCAGAAAAGGAATGGAATTTTGCCTTTCAGAAATCTAGAAGTTATTAAATTGGCATTCCAGAGGAGGAAGGTAATTTTAGAGGAAGACAACATTAAAATGAAAACAAAAAGTAAGCTGGTCAGGTACACTTTGGAAGCCAATAGTAGCAGAAAGTGAAAAGAATCAGGGAATTAATGAATGTGTAGGTAAACCTTGAACATAGTTCAAGAGAAAGCATATTTTGAATTATTCTGACAGATAAGATGCCTAGAGAAAACACATTATAATCAAGCACAGAGAACAGAATTAATTATAACTCTTCCATATCAGGAAGAGAGTTTTCCAGTAAATACTAGAATGAGTACAATGGTATATAGCTGTTCTAGAATAAAAGTCACATGTTTGAAAATGTTATAGGACTGCAGCACCTTAGGATGCTTGAATTCAGACGAGAAGAGATAAAGGTGCAATTCTGTTTTGGAAATTCTAGAGGAAGCCTGATTTATTTAACAAACATTTGAAATGTAAAGATTGTTTATTGGGAAGGATAAGATACAAAAATACAGAGATACAGATACATGAGATACAGACTTTAATTGACATTCACCCCATATTATTGGAGAAACCAATACAAGTCAACAGTGAGATATTGGAGCCCACAGAGAAAGAACTTTCAAAGGTGAATTTATTTGTAAGGTTATGAAGTCAAAATAGAGCAGAAATAAATTAGATCATTGATAGACTTAAAGAAGAAATCATTAACATTTTCAAATGTTTCAGGTCCTGTTTTTTCATCTAAATGTGAACTTTATAAGTAATATCAAGAAATCCAAGGCAAAACTTTGTGACAAATTTGGCAACTAGCTTTTTCATTTGATTTTGAAGTGTCTCATTGCAGATTTCAAAATATAAGGTTTGAAAAGGCAGAGAAAAATTGAAGTATCAATATCCCAAAACTAGACAGAGGATTCAGAACTTAAGAACTGCATGGAACTTTAACTGAGTATTTTATGGACTTCAGTGGTGGAACCAATATCCAGCTTATAAAACCAATAGCACAGATGATTGAGATAAATGCTGGGAAGGAATTTATGAAACTCTGGGGACTCACTAATCAAAGGAGAGAGGAGGTGAAGATCAGCTTAGTTTAGCCAAGTGACCTTTCCCTTCTTATTTAATTTCCAAATCAGAGTACTCAATGTCCCTTTTTTCAAAGTCTCTGACATTGCCGTTCTGACACACACCTATCATCAAATACAGAACATCACAGCCTAGATTGCCTCAAAACCTATCCTTAATGAATTATTTCCCCCCACCAAAAGAGGAAAACAACCCTGTTTGGCAGAAATAATAAAGATGAGTAACTTGAGAGAGCCCCTAAAGCTTCAGCTTTTATTTTGGCCACTTACATAACATTCTTTAAGGATGTTAATGAAAACAGGCAGTTGCCATGGCAATCTCAGTAACTCCAGACATCTGATTCTACTGAAATACTCCCTGGTCTTCACCACACCCTTGCACAGTGCATAAGATCATAGCTGTTTCAGAGTTTGTGACAATAAAAATAATTCCCATGAGCAGACATTGTTTTTTGTTGTTGTTGTTGTTGTTGTTTATCTATCTCAATTTTTTAAACATATTAATCTGAAAATTTTATTACCTCATTTATTATGAAAATAGCCTCTCTAGTTTTACCATATATTGTGAGAACTCTAAGATAGTTCACCCCATTATACCCATTTTATATAGCTTACTAATATTGAAATTGAGTTGAATCACAGATCACAAGCAAGCAGATCTCAGGCAACGAATATTCGTTGAATGCCTACTATATTCAAAAAACCCACATCAAAACAAAAAAAAACTGTTAGGCACAAAAGGAAGTACAAACTTTAGAAATGATATAACCCTTATTTTCATAGAGCTTCTTCAACTCTAATACAATGTACTCAAGTCTAATACAATGACATTATCTAAGTATACTAAAGAATTTTAGAACAAAATATTATGTAAAATCCAAATGGAATATTGTTGCTATCCTGGGGAAAGCATTGAAGGTTTCATGGAAGAAGTGATATTTGAGATCGGTCTTAAAGAATGAGTCGGAAGTCAGCAGAAGAAACAAGGGAAAATACAAGTTGAGCAAAATTTTAAAAGATAGGTTAACATAGGGCATATATATATGTAAAGCAGAAAGCAGTCCAGTTTGGTTATAACCCACAGAGAGTTAGAAGAGGGGATTGGTATGAAATAAGATTCAAAAGTAAGTTGTTCTAATATTGGGTACCTTGAATGTCAACCAAAAGAGTTTAATTTTATTCTTTAGACAATAGGAAGCCACCAAACTCTTTTGAACAGAAATAGTTCTACCAAAAGTATAAAAGACACATTTTGTTGTTATTGTTCAGTTGTTTTAGTCACGTATGACTCTTTGTGCCCCCAAGTGAGGTTTTATTGGCAAAGATAATAAAGTGGTTTGCACTTCCTTCCTCAGTTCATTTTACGGATGAGGAATTGAGGCAAACAGGGATAGGTCACATAGCTAGTAAGTGTCAGAGTCTGAATTTGACTCACAAAGCTGAAACTTCCTGACTTCAGATGCAGCACTCTATCCACTGTGCCACCTCACTACCCCAAATGATATAGGAGAGGGAATATAGAATGGAAGTAAAAGTCCTTCTAAAAGACTATTACAATAGTCCCAGGTAGTCAGCAATGAAAGTGTACATACAGTAGGTTCATGGTAGTATAGTTGAAGAGGAACCTAAAATTGAAGAGTTACAAAATTGGCAGAGATTTGTGTGAGGGAATACTGTGTTTTAAATCAGAACCTGGGTTTCATTCCCAAAACTAGCATTAACTGTGAATTTGAGCAGTTTCTTCATTTTGCAGGGATTAGATATAGATCAGCGATTCATTATTCATTTTGAAATATCAGAAACCTTAGGTTAGAAAAAAGTCCAAACATGGGAGCCAATAAGTGAGGGAACCAATAGGCAGAAGAAGTCAGGATGAAGTATAAATTTAGACGAAATGATAACAAACTCTGTTTGGTGCAAGTTAAATGTGAAGTACAAGTGGAACATTTGACTGGAGAAGCTTGATAGTTTAGTTAAAATACAAGTTTGGAGCTTGGGGGGAAAAAAGCACAGGACTAAAGAAAAAGGTTTGGGAATCATCTACTTAGAAGTAGTTGAAACTATGGGAATGATTGAGAATAATTGTAAAGATTCTTTAAGAAATGGTGAAGATCTGAGTTGTGATCACATCAGTGGCTGAGGTGAGTTGAAAAAGATCATTGGAGTTCAAGAAGCTGAGAAATTAAATACTTCTTAGAAGGTCATCAACATATATATTAAATGGAGAAAATGGAGCCAGATAATAATAATATTAAAACTTGAGAAGAATAGCCTAGAAGTCATTTGTGACCATTTAAAACCATAAGAATTACCTGTAATAAATAGTTAGCCTTATGATTTATGGTTAGTCTTGGATTTGGGGATGGCCCCATGTCTTAGTACCTCTCCTGTCAAGAGTTCTGTTTTTATTTCAGCAGTGCTGTTGTATATTGATATTGGTTCTGGAACACTGTTAATGTGTTGAATAGAAGCCATCTCAACTTGGACTAAGGACTGAGAATCTACTGTAGCAAGCATTAAAGAGAATGACAGTACCTCAATATTATTCAGAATTGAAAATATTGAAGTATCTGTGTCTACTATAGATTTGAATCACCGTATGAACTCTGCCACTTAAAAACTGCATGTTTCCAAAAACGCATGTAAGCCATTAGATTTAGAGATAATAAAAACTAATGACCCCAAGAACAACTTTATACTATAATTCTCCTGAGCTGTGCACCCTTAAACCATCACTGAACACTGGAGCAGCTTTGGAATGCTGTTTCCCTGCGTTTTTATTTACAAATGGATCTATCTTTAATGAGATCTGTGCTTGGCAAAGTACAATTTCTTGTCACCAAAGCCATAACTAGTAAGATTTATGCCCAGGGAAAGCAAAACAGAATATACTCCTGGAATCATCTTCTCTGGAAGGGCACAAAACTTCCACAACAGGGGTCTTAGGAGCCAGACAAGAAGGAGCTCACTTGGGTGCAGCCTCCAGGAAGGAAATAGCATTTGATAATTTCATATTTTAGCTAATGATTCCTGCTACCTTGATATAAAATTCATTTGTTTCTGTGCTTTTGAAGATTTGCAAGTATTCTATATGCCTTCTAATCTATGAACTTGAATTTGGTTTTATACATACATATTTCTATATGTGGATATATCTATTTAATTGTATTTCAGTATAATTGTTTTGCTTTTTTATAAGCACATAAAAACGTTTTGGAGAGTTCATTGGCTTCACTGGTCTGCCAAAGGGGTTCATCCATCTCTCTTTCTCTTTCTCTCTCTCTCTCTCTCTCTCTCTCTCTCTCTCTCTCTCTCACACACACACACACACACACACACACACTATATATATATATATATATATATATATATACAACACATACACAAAATCAGAGCCCTGAAACAAATCCCCATTCACCCTACCTTGGTTATAGCTCTCACAAATTTTCACTTTGGTCATAGGAATGATTTAATCTATGAATGATTCAATCTTCAGTATTTTTGTGACTCATACTTGAAATATCAAACTGATAATCCAAGTAAAGCTCCTGTGTGTTCTTCAGACTTGGTTGCTCAGGCTTGCAAAGTATAAAATGCAAGTAGGAACATTACTAAATATGAAGAAGTTAAATTTCCTAATTAGAATTTTCTGGCAAATATCAGGAGAAAGATAGATATACTAGGTTTTCTGTTTTGTTTGAGAGTTTTCATTTCAGGGCAGCTGATCACATTCCTCATACTTACCTTCTATATATTGCTGCTGTTCTCATGGTTTTTAGGATGCTATTGCCCATTTTAACTCCGCTAAAAGTCAGCATCAGAAATCTATATAGCCTGTGTGATTGTATATCAATGTCCATGTAAGCCTAGTTCAACTTCAAGCAATGAATGTGAATTTCATCCCCAAGAGCTCAACATGCAATATTTGGCCCAAGGAGAGAGTAAATGATGTTTCTGAGATCTTCAAAGACATTAAAAGCATTTAAGTACATTTTTATAATTTTCTTATATCTTTTTTCACTTTTTTCTTATAAGTTGCACTTCATTTACCCATAAAAATGAAAAAGACTTTTTTTTAAAAGGAGTTTAGTTTCCAGAATCTCATTCATTGACAGCCTTGATCCTTACATATCAGCTTTATCTCTCACATGCTGATCCTTGTTTTACAGCCAACCAGGACATCTTCTGAAAGTATTTATTCCAGACCAGGATCAAGCATCCCTGGCTCTCCAGGTCATACCATCTATGTAAGTATCCATTTCAATAAAGCTAGTAAATATAGGGACCTCTTATTAATGACAAAAAAATTTATGGATCTCCCTGACAAAATAGAAAATCTATCAATTCTCTTGAGAAAATTAATTCTGACAAAAAGCTACTATGAATTCAGCAATAGAATCAGAACAAAAGCAAAAAAAGGGAAAATGGTATGCTTCAATCTGCATTTAGATTCCATAGTTTTTTCTCTGGATGTAGATAGCATTTTCATTTTGGGTCTTTTGGAATTGTCTTTCACCATAGCATTGCTGAGAAGAGCTAAATCTATCATAGTTGATCACTACATTATGTATTACTATATACAATGTTCTCCTGGTTCTGTACATTCTACTCAGCATCAGTTCATTTGAATCTTTTCAAGTTTTTCTAAGACCTGCCCACTCATCATTTCCCTTTTGTTTTGATCCTTCTTTGACAACATGACTACTGTGGAAATATGTTTAATTTGACTGTGCACATATAACCTATATTAGATTGTTTCCTTTCTTGAGAAGGAATGAAGGAGGGAGAAAAATATGGAATTCAAAATCTTATAAAAATCAAAGTTAAAAATTATCTTTACATGTAATTGTAAAACATAAAATACTATGAAAAAATAACTCTTTTGCCTCTAAAGCTTCACAGGCATGGATTAGTGTGTAGTTTACTTATTATTAGAGAATTGTTTAAAAGTAGCAATGGTATAATTAGTTGAAAACAGATCATCCAAAAACCATTTCCATATATGTCATGAAATACAATTGTTTGATTTTTATAGTCAGTCTATCTTTATAATTATTGAGTTAATATTCAAATAATTTTCATTTTCTAACCACACGTCCTCTGGGCAATAGAGAGACAAGCCAGTGGCATTCTAGAGATCATGGTATGTCAGACTACATATTTCTTGAATATAATTTACATGGGGATAATTGAAGATTGATCTTAAATGCTGCTATTAAAGATCATGAGTTTGAGAAAGATAATTAAATATTTAGTTGCTTAAAGATGCAGCCCTTGTTCTTCACCATCTGGAAAGACTGTTTACCCATCTGTTTCCAGTTAATTTTCTCTACATAATAAATTTAGAAAGATATCTTTAAGGGTGGAGTTTTTTTTTTTTTTTTTTGGTCTATTCCTTAGTGATTTCTATAGTCTTTTTCATAAGTTCCCAATTTTTTAATTGACCAATTTTCCCAGTAAAAATGCAGTCTTCCTGAGAATATGATTGTGCTAGTTACTATATCTTCTTTTAAAATCAAACCTAGATGGTGCTGGCAATAACAGATTACTATCTAATATGAGCATTCATGATAATTTTTCTTTCTCCTCTGTTCTTCCAGGCAAAAGTTGACAATGAGATCCTAGATTACAAGGATTTAGCAGCCATTCCCAAGGTCAAGGCAATTTATGACATTGAACGTCCAGATCTTATTACCTATGAGCCATTCTACTCTTCAGGCTATGAGGACAAACAGGAGAGACAGAGCCTTGGAGAGGTAATGAATTCCCAAGGGATCTGGCAATTTAATCATACCTGTATTGTTGCAACAGGCTGCCCGTGGTTCTACCTGCTTTGAGACTTTCCTTGTTCAAGACCATCCTTCACTTAACCTTCACATTGATCTTTCCAGAACAGAAGTCTGACCATTCATCCCCATTCTTCAATAAGCTTCCTATCACCTCTAGGATTTAATAAAAAAAATCTTCGAAGGTGGCGGGGGCGGGGGGGAGGGAAGCTAGGTGGTGCATTAGATAGAACTACCAGGAGGACCTGAGCTCAAATCTGACCTCAGACACTTAACACTTCTTAGCTGTGTGACCCTGGGCAAGTCACTTAACCCCAATTGCCTCAGGGGGAAAAAAATCTTGTGGGAAAGGGGCATTCAAAGTACTTTATTACCTAGTCTCTTCCTACCTATCCAGTTTTCTTACATCTTATTTTGCCTTCTCCCCCCCCCAAACACTCTGAAATAGTGATCCTGGTCTTCTTGCTCTTCCTCCAACAATACATTGCATCTCCTAACTCTGTGCATTTTCGCTGGATATCTTCCCTGCCTGAAATTCTCTCCTGCTTCATTCCAACTCCTGGCTTCCCTCAAGTCTCAGCTAAAATCCCAGCTTCTGCCAAAATCTTTTTTTAGTCTTTCTTAGCATTAATACTTCCCCCTGAAATTACCTCTAGTTATACTACACTACACCACACACATATGTATACCCATATACATATATATACATATGTGTGTTTATACATAGCTGTTTGCATGTTACCTTTGCCAATAGATTGTGAGCTTCCTGAGAAAAGGTCTGTTTTGGTGTATTTTTTTTTCCTTCTTTGTATCCCTAGCACTTAGCCCCATGCTTGGCATGTAATGGGCATTTAATACATAGCTTTAACTAACTCAGCTCTATCAAGGAAACAAAGATGCTTTAAGGCAAGGCTCCTAAATTTTTTTCTCATTGTTTGAATTCGGAATAAAAATAATAAAACTAAAAATTAAAAAAAATTTTTTCAAAAGGTACAAAAGAAAACAAAAACAAGTTCAAAAGGAAGCAGAACCAAGCAGAACAATTTTGAATTTATATATATGTATACCTATAAAATCAAACAGTGTAGAGTAGAGTAAGTTCACAGCTTTATAGAAAATCCTTTTTTGTATGTTCTGCTATACATATTGAATGATTTGATTGGAGCTTTTGTTTTGTTTTGCTTTTTAAGATCAGAATAAAAAATAAAATTTAAAATGGAAAAGACATGATCCCTATCCTCAAACTGTTTACATTCTAAGTTTACAATAAGGCAAACATATATTAGAACAAATAATAGAAACAGAACTGAAGGAATTTGTATGCCACAGGTTACAGCCTCAATGAGCAAAGTTAAAGTCATCAACAAAGCTTCCCAGAGGAGAAAGATCTTGAACTGGGTCTTGAAGATTGTATAATTTGGAGAGAGAGAGAGAGAGAGAGAGAGAGAGAGAGAGAGAGAGAGAAAGAAAGAGAGAGAGAGAATAGAAAACTTTCCAGACAAGGTCAGGGAGATGGAAATAATGAATACAGTGTGTTCTTGAGATGATGAGGAGACTATTATTGATGCTTAAATTTTCCTACAGGTAAAGCTACCTGAGTTCTTCTTACCACCAAGATGATTCAAAGTTCTTACTAGGATAAGGCAAATCTTTTCTGAAACTTTCAACCCAGAAGAAAATCCTGTATTGAATCCATGGTCTTAGGGTCCTTCAGCCTGTCCCCGTAGCCCAAGGTTAGGGTTTTCACTGCTGTAGTCCTCACTTCAAACCAAGAGTGGATTGGCACAAAATAAAAGCTTTAATTAGAGTCAAAAACACAAAATAATCCTTTAAACAATAAAAGTATGTGTTCATGAGGGAGAAAAGGTTATTTTTTTGCATGATTTAATTTTAGCTTATTGGATTCATTCTCATGATTTTTTTTCCTTTTCCTTATTTTTTTGTCACAAAAATCTTCTTTTCCATGTTTTATTGCCCAAAGTATCTCAGAATTGGAAAGTTCCATTACTTGAGAAATTATATCTTTTTTTCTTTTCTTAATTTTTTTCACACACACACAAAAATCTTTTCTATGTTTTATCGCCCAAAGTATCTCAGAATTGGAAAGTTCCATTGCTTGAGAAATGATATCTGTTTTCATGTAGTACCACCTAGTGGTCAAGCACAACACATTTCTGCAAAATGAGCGATGCTGACTTGTGGCTTTTTCAGAGTTACTCACAGCAAGTTTCTAAATTCTACATGCTTTCTCATACGTTCACTTCACTTGCCAACAATTAGTGTAATTGTCCACTGGGCAAGGTTCAGTTCCCTAACTGATGCTGGACTTTTCATGAACATCAGAGATGCAGAGAGGAAGGTCAACATGTAACTCCTAGGAGAAGATCTCTTGGGTCTTCAGCACTTCCCAGTTGCTGCTATTGTTATAGAAGAGCAGTGACCAAATGCAGCCCAAGAAGCAGGCATTTAGTGTTATTCAAACAAAAGTCGTCACCATAAAATTGCCTTCATATAAAACCCATGGAAATAAATGCTAGTAACAAACATATTGGGATTTCTAACCATAGATGTACTAATGGATGATGATCATTTGAACAGAATCCTTTTAAATACTAAAAACAAGTTGGGCAGGTAATCAACAAACATTTATTAAGTGTTTATTGTATACCAGTGTAAACTTTAGTGTCAAACAGAAGTTTGATATCATCCTAGATTAAATCCTTTATACCAATTACCTGGATTATTTTATTAGGCTCCCAGTAGATTTTCTTGCCTCTCTTCTCTTCTCTCACCAATCCATCCTGCAAAAGTTGCCAAAGTAATCTTCCTAAAATGTAGGTCCTCTCAACAATCCCTGCCCTCCCAAAATACAGCTTTCACTGGCTTTTAATGACCTCCTCAATTGTGTTTTAACTTTGGATCACAGATGCCTGAGTTCAAATCCTCTCCCGATATTTGCTCATTATGTGCATGGACAACTCATTCAATCTCATCCTTAATTTTCTCATTTGCAAAATGGGAAATAATGATAGTATCAATCTCACAGTATTATTATAAGGATCAAACAAAATAACATATAAATGCTAGCTATAATAATAATTGCAATTTCTATTATCATCTGGACAAATCAAATCAATAAATACATATTAAATGCCTAGTGTATGTAAGGTCCCATGCTATGAGTTTAAGGGATTCAAAAAAAGACATGGATCTTGCCCTCAAGAAGCTTGTAGTCTAGCCAGTGAGTCACAGCATAAGTATATGAAAGGTTAGATTGTAATAAATAGAAACAGTGAATAGAGCTCTGGAGCTGGAGTCAGGAAGACCTGAGTTCAAGTCGAGTTTCAAATATCTTCTAGTTGTGTGGTCCTGGGCAAATCATTTAACTCTATCTGTGTTGCTTTCCTCATCTGTAAAATGAGGATAATAATATGCACCCACCACCCAGGATTGTTATGAAAATAAAGTAATATTTGGAAAGTACTTTTAAAGGACTTGCTTGAATTCCCATATTGATAATTATAATTTAATTGTTAAATTTTAAACATTACTTTATTATTGTTATTTGCCATGTGAATAAGAATATAAACAATAACTACCACTCCCTGAAAGTAGTGGATAGATCATTGTAGGCAAGAATGATCTGAGAAGATTTTCTGGAGTTCTTTTAGAGATAAGTAAGATTTTGTTATAAAGGAAAGATGGCATACTCAAAGTCTTATGAATATCAAACTCTATCTAGAATTCTCCTAAAAAAGCACTTCTTCAAAAATAAAATAAAATGTACTTCTTGAATCTTTTCTAAACATAGTGAAAAGAATGCTGAATGTAGTCAAGTGAGATCTGGATTCTAATCTCATCTCCAGTATTTAATAGCTAACTAAGTACAAACAGATCGTTTCACCTCTATAAAAATTGGACTCAGAGAGATAGGATATGGGCTTAGAACACATATTGTTCTATTATTTTCTAGATTTATCACTGAGTTACAGATCTAAGAAGGTAAAAAAAATTAATGACAAATTTCTGGAAGGAAAAAAATTATGTTAAGAAAATGTTTTGACTTTGCATCCTTCTTTCTCATTCTCACAGTCTCCAAGGACTCTATCTCCCACACCATCTGCAGAAGTAAGTGTTCTATGGGGAAACTGGGGTTCACTTGGGCAGTAAAAAATACTTGAGATTTTTTTTAGGGTCGCTAATACTCTTTAGGACTTTTTAAAATAACATGAATTCAAAAAAATCCCGAAAATTTCTAGTAGCTATGAAAAAAAAACCTTAGGAAAATGTGTTAGCCCCATGTGTTTCTACTCACCAAGATCTACAAGATTTGGGAACAAATCCAAAAAAGTATTGCTGGTAATAGAGTGCCACACACTGACTCATAGACAGCTCCATACATAATATATGGTATGCCCAATTCTGTATTCTGAGGTATCTTCTATATGCTAACCCTGAAGAATCAAGTCATTTAGTCTTATCTTCAATTATAAAATGGGAATCATAACATACTATCTTCCTCTCAGAGTTATAATGATGAAAGTGGGAATATTATTTTTAATAGTTTTCATCAAAAATGTAATCATAGTGACACAGTTAAACATTTATTAAGTACTTTGCTATATACTAATAATACAAAAAGAAATAAGAAAAAAAAAAAAAAAGCAAGTTCCTGTCCTCAAGGAGTTTATTATCTAATGGGGCTATTGAAGGTATTTATGTATCATACTGATTTTAGGGAACTTTTTGGATATTTTATTTCTAGGGATACCAGGATGTTCGCGATCGAATGATCCATCGATCAACTAGTCAGGGCTCCATTAATTCTCCTGTCTACAGCCGTCATAGTTACACTCCAACAACATCACGTTCTCCACAGCATTTTCACAGACCTGGTAAGGACAATGGTTATCTTTGATCTCCTTACAGATATCGTTATTTCCACCTGATAACTCAGTGGTAGCCATCATTGGCTTTGGAAGGATAGTGGCCAAGTTTTTAACATTTTTTTCCTCCTCCTGACAACTATCTTATAGCCATCTTTCATATTACTCATTAAATACTGAATTTTTAAAGTTGCATTAATGGTTTCTTATGAATAACCTATATTGATGATCAAATGTCTTCATCAAGATATTGCTGTTCCATGACAGAATAATGCAGACTTCACTAATGACCTGTTGAAAGAGCCAAATGCATAAGCTCGTGATTATTCACATTGCTATGGAAAGCTTTGGAAGTATTCAGTCCTATCAAGAACAGTTAAAAGATAGTTTCTGTATATAGCATTTGGAGACCACATCAGAATTACACCTATGTTATGGCTCTCACTGGAGCTTTCTTGCTCTCATTCCATTCATTTCAAGTACAGGATGCCCATTGCTGTCAGGGCAAGGTGGGGGGAAGGGGAATATTTCTGTTTGGAGTTGGAGAGTGAAGAGTGATCAGAAATCTGAATTTTTAAAAATCCTCTGTGAAATAGAATTAGAAAGGAAGATGTGGGAATGGTGGTAAAATGATGTTATTATTCTGTGCATCAATAAAGACTATTTTAAGTCTATTTACCTTGATTTAATAATGAAAAAAGTCAGCCTGTCACTGTGTTTTAAAAAGTACTAGAATGATAACTGAAAGAAGTTAATGAATGTAAAAAGGCTGCAAATTTCTATTTATTAACAGCAGATTTTATACTCACACAATCCTCATTTGGCCTAAGTAGGTCTCATTCCAACTCTCCTTCTTGCACAATGGTAGGCAAATAAGCAAGCAGGTAATGAATACTTGTTAAATAAATGAATTAAAATACACTGCGGTTTTTGTTTGTTTTTGGAGGCTTTCATTAAACACTCAGGATGCCTGAATATTTTTACTTACCAACTGGAAATATTCCACTTAAAAGCTGGTACTTCCAGGTTATAAATAACCTTCTTTGTCACTGTCCCCATCCCTTTCCTGTAGCCTCTGAGGGAATTATAGACCACCAAGATAGCTGGTCTCTGGCATCAAATCAGGCATAGATTGCATGGAGTGATTGGTAGAATAAGGTTCTTTGAGTACTGGTATTTATCTTTATCTCATAAGAAAAAAGATCCCGTAAGGAAGGGAGAGAGAATTGAACAGGGAACTTTACATGACCTTTAAAAAAAATTATCTCTATTGATCATTCAAGAGTATTTATCTGTTGCAATCATATTTTCCTTTAAAACTGTCTTATGAATTTTTTAGACTCACCTAACCTTTGTAAGGTTTATTTCTCCACTTATATGTACTTCTGCTGCAGGGCAGAAGGAGTAATTTTTTTGGATTTAATCTGTATATTTGTAAATGATGCTGGAGTTAGATTCTGATTCAGGCGTGACAGTGGATGGTATTGATGTCTCTAGTGATTTCTGCTCATACCTCCCTAAGTCACTTTTGCTTTCCTCTGGCTGTGTAGCTCTGTCCTAAATCCTTTAGGTATGTGTGTGCCTGTTTTGTTTTATTTTGATTTTAATTTTTAGGGTATACTGATTCTCAAAGATATTTGGAGGCTGATCCATCTGTCTATGGTGCTCAGCCTTGTCAGAAAACCTAAAAATGATTTTTTTCCCCTTCTAAATCAATACCAAAATGGCATTAAGCTATTGGAGAAGTTTGCAGCTTTTCAATAATAATAATAATAATTTCTGATATCAAGAAATACTTTAAATTTCCTCAAATTGCCATCTTCTTACATGCCTTTCAGTTGGCTTTGTTGTCAGATGCTTATCAAAACCACTGCTAATTGATATATTTGGGTATTTGCAGTGTTTGCATGTCAACAGCTGGTTGTGTCCCAACCCATGAGGTGTTGTTGCTCTTGTTTTTCCAATGAAGACATTTATCCTAATAGGTGAATCAATGCCAACCTTGTTTTTTAAAATACTTTCTAAAATTTTGCCTAACCCTTGATTTGGTACATTTTTTAACCCTTTCTCCTTCCTACTTTTCAGACTTCTGATTAAAATGCTCTTTTCTTTTGGTGCCTTTCTCCCTGCTTCTGTCTTAATTTTTATTCTTCTTTTGTTTTCATTTTGTCCCTGCCCCATGATTCCTTTTGCCGCTGAAGAGCTGCTGTCTCCTGGTGTGCAGCGGTTATCACACCTGCGCACTAGTAGTCTCAGCTCCACCCACAATGACACCCGCCCCAACTCCCCATTCCGACACCACTTCTTTCCCCATATCAAAGGTAAGGAGTCAGGTCTTTCTAGCTAGTGCCCTGCATAGTGGAGATTTATTAGCACTCTTGTGAAAGCTAATAAGGTTTATCTCCAAAAGGTAGCCTTGAGCTTTTTTAACCTTTCCGCATGTCTCTGATGTCTCACTACACTTGTGTGTGTGTGTGTGTGTGTGTGTTTAGAACTGACATAACATCTTCCTTAGGGAGGAATATGTCATTTCTAAGTGCCCTAGATAAAGAAAAAAATATATATGTACATACATATATATATTACATATTAGAAATATATAGGCAATCTATGGCTTTCATCTACTGCTTAGGGTACAAAGATTATTTTGGTGATTATATTTCAAAAGCCACTTAATATGTAATATATAACTTCTATGCTGGCCAAATTGGTACATAGTTTTAATAAATGATGTGTATTTCCAAAAATATTTAAACTGCCACTATGTAGAAATTACCTAAATAGTGATGAGTAAATTAACAGTCTTAAGAAGTCTTGGCCAACATGAAAAGATCCATGGCAACACCTTAAATATCTTTGCTGCTATCAAAAATTTCAGATATTATCAAATATTTTCTTTCTAAGGCCATATCTTTGTTATCTTCCCTTTACCTGGCCTGTCTTTCATTCAGAGAGTAAAAGAGTATATTTCCTGTTTTCTGTTTCCAATGTAGGTCTATTTTTAGTCCTGCTTCACATTTCTGTCCTTTCCCTTTATGATATTTAACCAGTCCTTCCTTGTCATTGTTCTTTCATCTCCTATAGCAGACCTTGATCAGTGTTCGTGTTTTCTTCTCCATTGTGGGAAAGCCGAGGATCCTGATGAGGTTTAAAAGAGGTCATCATTTGAAATAAGTAGAAGTAGTACTGGTTTCTACTATCTACTTCATATGAAACAAGCCAGCTGATGGAAACATCAGGAGGTTCAGAAAGTACAGGTTATTGCCATGGATCTTTAAAAATGCTAATAAACTTCAACCATATTCCAAGCACTCAAGTTTAGCGACTTATGAATCAGAATTCTAGGTAGAGGGGTAGGGAGAGTGGGTTTAATTAGCACACACTTGCAATCTATCTAAGCAATTTTCCTTTATATTAACTTGATTCTTAGTTATTAGAGGTCTTAAAAATAAATGCACTTCTCATTGTCAGCCTGAAATTAGCCAACAAACTTTGTTATTTCAACATTTTGTATGCACCAAAAAACTTTCTAGTGGCACAAGGATCCTCTCCAATGCGCACTGTGAGAAAATACTTCTTATTTGCCTAAGTCTGAAATCTATCCATTCTTGCCAAGCCATTTTTTTTTTTAAATCAGTATTATTGTTATTGATTGTTTTTAGAATAAAACTGTTTTTAAACTGATCTTAGTTATCTATTATGGAAAAAGAATCATATAGTTAAAGAACATCAGATCTGTCAATATTCAGTCAATAAAGAATTTCATCACTGTGGATATTCACAACACTAATGCTTGTAATTCCTTCCCCTACAATTTGTAGAACACCTTCATGAATCACTATAGTCAAATATATATACATATCACCTGATAACCAGCCCTCTGATGATAAATCTCTTGGAAGAGTTGGTTTTAGGATACAAACATATAGTCTCACACTGAATCCATACTCACATACTCATCTCACACTAAGCCCATACTCAAGGCCCTTCCAATTCCTTAATACTTGCTAGGGATTTTATTTATCTGACATATTCTTTGATAACAGTCAGCCCTACGCCAGAATAAGGAGGATATGGATAGTCCATTTATCCTCAGAGACCATGATATAGAAGTACTTGTTCTAATTCAGCTTCATTTTTATGCAGAAGAAAACATTACTGATTCATTAAAATGAAAATTTCCCATTTTTTTGAATAGGCTATTTTACCTCATATCTCAAACTTTAAAGATGAAAATTTTTGCAGTATATGTCATGCTTGAATTCATATTAAAAGTTATAGAAATTTGGTCAAATTGTTATAGCATAATATGCCATTTCTGATCTGAAACACAGTATTCATTTATTCAGATTCTATAGTTGCTCAACAATATGAGAGTATAGATTAAACAAAGAGCAGAGGCACTAATATTTGGTGTGTTAATTTTTTGCTAACACTTGAAATCTAAGATGCTTATTAAATAACTTAAAATATTCAACTTCCTTTTTCAATAAAAAAAATTGCATTTTTTTGATACTGAGATACAATCGGTATCCTTCCCAAAAAAATTTTTTGATAACATTTTTATTTATTTTTAGCCTTTCAATAATAAAATCATAATCTCTTCTGAAAAAAAAGGCTAAAAATGTCATATGTTTTTTGCTCCTATCTGCTGTTTTTTCCAGCAGTGATAGATTACCTTCATACTTTTGTATGGATCTGGGTTGCAAATCTTTAAAGTCATGATTGGTAGAAATAATCAAGTAAAGACACATTCAGCAAAGGTATTAGGGCAAGGGTGATTACAATTAAAAAGTTAAAAAGTTCACCTTCTTCATGTTTTCTCATTTGTACTTTCTTTGTGCCAGTTAATATATCAGTAGCTAGCATATGTTATCCAAAGACAAAAATAAACACGTAATAGCTACTGATATTAAAAGTGCAATGTCCTTATTGGCAAGCAAGCTAAATAATAATATGCCCTTTGGGGAAAGTGATTTCATTTAGGACTCCAGAGTTTGCCCTGAATTCCACCATTCAGGTAGCACTGGATATTTGAAAAGGTTCAGTATTGGTTGAAAGGATTCAATTCTGGGATACTAATGGATTTCAGGATTTTATGAATTATGTTTCTTTTCCGTCTGACATTCTATGGGCCTCAGATTCTAGGAATGTAATTTATCTGTTCACCCAGAAGAGTTTTTAGTACTTGGAAGATATTCTATAAAGGGAATATTTGCCCATTTTAAAAACATTCAAGAGATTTTTTTAAAATACCATGATCTTCAGGGTTTGTTTTTTTTGTTTGTTTTGTTTGTTTTTGTAGTCTTTCATTTAAATGTTTGTTTTAAATCCTGGAGACTATCTCATTGAATTTGGGGAATTATCTTAGTTTAAAGTGGAAGAGATTAGTATTTTTAGAAGTGTTGAGGGACAGGCAGTGAAAATTTTAGCTTTTCTATCAAGCCAAAATAAGATTATCCCTTTGGACACACAAGTTCCATCATCTCTGATGCATGTTTGGCATAGGGGTTCCCCAAAGTACACTAAGCAAAAATCTATTGCATGAATAATAAAGCTGAATAGCTCAATATAAGATTCACTGTTTGTTCTTACTCACCTATTATTCCCTTTCGATTTTCCCCCAAAATTCCATTTCATTCCTGGGTATATTTGATTTCTTCTCTCCTGACCTTCTTTTCAGCTTCATTTTACATTGGTATGTGCCACTGAAGCCATTCAGTTATTATGCATGGCCCAAAGATTTGAAAGGGAACGTGTTTTCACTTTGTTTTTGGTAGTTGTGCACAGTTTGATGGGTTTCTCTTCCCCATGACAATATTGCAACAACCACTATTTTCCAAAAACTTGAAGCATGTAAGAAGATTGTGGAATGAATCAAATAAAGTTAGGTCCAGCAGAGCCATATATTAAGTTTCTTCAGACTGTCTTGGAATAATTTTCTTTGTTTTATTACAAAAATGATACTGAAAGGAGTTAGTTATTCCTTTTTTAGAGATTTAGTCAAACACCTGGCAGTCTTAGAACTCCTTGAAGAAATTTTACAAGCTCCCAATGTTTTATGAGGCTCAGGTGCATATTAGCAAGGGCATCACATTTGAAAATTATAACTAGGAAATTCATAGGGCAAAGATTTAGAGTCCAAAAGCTGAGCACTGCTTGCTTCAGGCTTCTCTCACCAGATGCCTCTCACTATGGGAAAGTAAATAAAACAGGCTATTTTTCTGCCATAAAACTGAGGTGATAGAACCAATAAAGGAAAGAAATAGAGGATAAAACATTTCAAAAATTATTGTCTACACTACAGAGTGACTTACTGAAGGGTGAATCAGGTTAATTTCCTAAAGCATAGTTTGAATGTCAGATGTCCTATAGCTTAAAAGCTTTAAAAAACCCTCCATAACTTGATCCAGATAAATGACAATGATCACTTACATCATTAAAAAAGTAAAGATCTAAGGGTTTTCTCTCCCCATCTCTCTATAAATGTAAAGGGCCACTGTTGTGTGGTAAAGAATTAGAAATAAAGAACTGAGATAAATTATGTTTGTATACCCTTATTAACTAATTTTTAGCCTTGTTAGTTAAGCTCCATAACAATTTAGGATCACCAGATTACAAATGTATTTATTTACACACACACACACACACACATACACACACACTCCTGAATGTGAGGAACAAGTTATTTTAATAGTCAAATAACTATAATGCTATTTATAGTAATAATAAATATAACTATAACTATATAACTATAAATAGCATTACTATATTTGAATTTATATCTCTGCTGAGGATTGGTGATATTAATTGAGTTGTAAATGTGATTACATTTCTTAAGGGAAAGGTTGTTTATCTTAGAAAGGGGACTGTTGATTTCATAGAAATGACTTGGAGATTTCATTTACTTTTATATTCTTTATGTTGGATGTCAGCTTTTTTAGTTACACCTTTTAGTACAATTACACCTTTGTCTTATCCTATTTTATCCCCTTTAACTTATCCATTTCTCAGACTCCTGCCAGCCTCAACTTTCGATGCAGTTAAGAATTTAGGAGACCTAGATAATAATATTGCTCTGCATTTACTTTATATAGTACTTTAAAGTTTGCAGAGTGATTGAGTGCTTATCTCTTTGGTTCATCATAACAATCCTGGGATACAATTGCCATTATTATCTTCATTTTTACCAAAGAAGAAACTGAGATTAGGAGAGATTAGGCTATTTTCCCAGAATCACATAGGTAGTAAGAGCCTGAGACCATAGTCAAATTCAAATCTTGACTCCAAATGTAGAGCCCTCTCCACAGTGCTATCCTGCCTTTTACCATACTTTGATTAGTCCTGTTTTCTCTGGGCTTCATTTTCCTTAGCTCTCCAAGGTTCTTTCCCATTCTGATATTCTATTGAAAGCATATGTAATTTGTTCAGTACTTAATTGTCTGATTTCTACTGGTAACCAAAGTCAGCTCAGGGCAAAATGTGAAAATAGAAAGTGATCTCTACAGTTTCCCCGAGTCATGCTCTTATCCCCTTTCAGGATCCTCCAATCTACTCTGCTCTCCTTTCCTATATCAATAACATCTTTCAAGAAGCTTCTGACATCAATAAATATCATCTTACAAATGAATATGTGCATCTAGTGCCATGAAAAGCGTTGTTAAATAAATCTCTGTTAAAAGAGTGGAGGCAGGCATATGGAGGAATGATTTTGGGAAGATAGACATTCATTCCCCTCCTCTTATGTGTTAGGATGGTTACCTTCTTCACCTGTGTGATATTAGCCCTCTTGGCACCTTCTATTCTGCCTTAGGTTACAATCAGAGAGCAGGAAAAACAATGATCCACCAGATAGGAGATATGAAGGAAAAAGAATGTGAATTCTAGTCACAAATTTTTTGGCAGATTAAAAAGTCATGTGGGAAGCTTTGGCAAACTTTTGAAATACTTCTTTGATAGATTGAGGTATGTTTGTGTTTTGAGCAAGGAACCATTCTAGAGACTGGGAGGTCCTATTGCCTGTGAAGTATTTCCAAGGAAGACTAATTACCTGGTTCATTCAGTAATGAACTTGTCTAATAGAGAAGCAATTGTTTTAACTGTATTCTATTGGATTCTAATTGACTTTTGTAAGAATTCCGATATTTCATTTCTCTGAGATCCTTAAATCATGCTCGGGAAATGATTATTCCATGCATTCTAAATATAAGAGAAGCCTCTTAATGAATTTTTTCATGTTTTGCTGTATGTTTGAATATTCTTTCTTTTTTAGATATAGTTGTGATATTGATCAATAATAACCAAAGCTCAATAAACATTTATTGAACACCTACTATATGCCAGGCACTTTTTAAAATATTTTATGATGGAATTCATTAGAAGGAGTCTTGGTATAATACATAGAGAGCTGACCTTAGAGTCTGGAAAACCTAGATTCAAGTCCCACTTCTAACACATGCTTGTTTTGTGAACCTGGCCAAGAAACTGACCAATCATATCAGTGTTTTAGGTTACTTTCTAGTATTCTAGTTTGCAGAACAATTTTTTTTGTTGTTGTTTTTTAGGATAAGATTTCTAGCACTTTATTTTTTTAACTTTAATAATATTTCATTTTTCCAAATACATGCAAAGATAGTTTTCAGCATTCACCTTTGCAAAATCTTGTGTTCCATATTTTTCTTTCTCCCTCCCCACCTCCTCAAGGCAGTAAGCAATCCAATGTAGGTTAAACATGTGCAGTTCTTCCAAACATATTTCCATATTTGTCATACTATACAAGAAAAATCATATCAAAAGGGAAAAACCCAAGTAACCAAACAACAACAAAAATGTGAAAATACTATGTTATGATCCACATTCAATTTCCATAGTTCTTTCTTTGGATGTAGATGGCTTTTTACATCACAACTCTTCTGGAATTTACAAACCAATTATTGATCTATATGGGTAAGAATTTCTTCTCTGTGAATTCACTATCCCAGTGAAGTCACAGAGTCCAGAAATAAGTGAAATTCTCCTTTTCCCAATCTCATTTTGGTCTTGTGGTTTGAATTAAATTAATAACAATGCATACTTTTTCCTGAAGGCTATAGCTCCTGGCCATATCTTGAAATAGTAAGGTGTTTGCATTTGAAAGTCAGAAGATGTAGGTTCAAATCCTGTCTTAGTTGCTTATCTGTGTGACTCTCAGTCACTTAATCACCTTCTGGACTGGTTTTCTGTATCTGTAAAATGAAGGCATTGGACCCCATGAATTCCAAATTCCGCAGTGGGAAGAGCCAAAATACTGCTGCCAAATAAAAATCTATAACTGACTGACCAAGATGAATTCTTTGAGAAGAAATTTCTAGGCTTTTTTTCCCCAAGAATTGCCCAAGAATTTTTATTTCTAATTGTCCTAATTGTCTAATAGTTTCCTTATAAAGAATATCCAGTGTTTTCATTCATGGTAAAACATTCTTTGAATGGGAAACTATTGGTTCAGAGATGTTGAATATATACTACAGTGAATAAGCTATAGAAAAAGACAGTAATTCCACTGATGGGTATTTTCTCTCTTAAAACCTTTAATTAAAAGAGTTGAAAAGAATTTAGGAGATATTCACTCAACTCAAAAATGACTGACTATTCCATTGATTAAGCAGAATATGAATTATTTCATTTCAAGTATTTCTTCCTTATAAGGATGTAAATCCAACCCATATCTATTTTAAATTTTATTAAATTCATGCTAATTTTTAATCTCAGTTTATCTGATGACAAAACTGAGCTAATTTTCATATGGTAAAGTGTGTGGATATGATAGAAGTTTCTTCACTGTTGCCTTTCTAAAGAAGAACAACAGTTTTTATAACATTTCTTAACTCTTAGTGATTATAATCTAATTTATGAAACAGTAAATTAGCCTTTATAAAATTTAGGAGACAAGAAGAACAACATGGAGAGATAGGGACAGGGCAGGGCTGAATTGGTTCACTAAGGGATCAGGATGGAGAAAGAAGTGGGGGTGAAGAACAGAGAAAGAATAAAGGTACCAACATTGAGAGAACCAAAAGAATCCAAGGCTTCTGGGTCCAATCCCAATGTCCTTTCTACTATGACTTGCCATCTCCCATTTCTATTCCTTTGTACTGACTGTCCCTGGTATCGTACTATGGGTATCGTACTCATTTGGTATCGTACTATGGACTTGTCAAATGCAACTTCAAGTGCATACCCAAGTTTAAGAAATATCATGTCTTAAGAGCTACATTTGGAAATTCAAACCTCACCTTTGTAATAACATACTGTTTATTTTATGAGTCTTTGTTTTCATTGTCTAAAATTACATACTCAAAATAAACATTTAATTTTCTTTCTAGTAAACTACAATTTTTAAGCAATACAATCTGAAATCAGGCAGCATAATTTAAAGAATCTGCTTGCAACACTCTAACATTTTGCAAATATGTATATTTAGATATATATATGGTTTTTAAATGTTACTGATATAATAGCTTGACAGACTTCAATACCCCCTAATGGCGTTTCCTCATTTAAATTTCAGCCAATAGAAATAGAAGTAATATAAAGGTTCCAATGAAAAGAAAGGAGTGCATTAGAACCCTCCAATTTAGATTACAAGCTCATTTTAGACAGCTCCCAAAGAGATTCTCCTAAACTTACATTGTCAGAAGTTATTAAATCAATTAAGGTTTTCTGCCTCCCATGAATGGTGATCATAGTGGAATCTTAACTTTTCAAGAAAGAGGTATAAGGGAGGAAAAGCAAATAAGCTATAGATATCAAAAATTGAATTCCACATTGCCCTTTCAAAGTTAGAAAACAAAAGAATCATAGTACAAGAAATCATTGCTTTGGTTAGGGGAAGGACTGGGTAACCACATGGGTTTTCTACCAGACCTAGCCTTCAGTTTAGACAAACATGCTCTGATTGCCAGCATCTGCCTACATGCTTGGGAAATGGTTGTATTTGAGTTTGCAAAGCCAGTACTTTATATGCTTGAACTTTAACTGTTTTAATCTAAATTAGATTTTAATTCTAAATCATGAACAAGAAACTTCCCATTTCTCTTTCTTATATTGACCATCTAACTAGTATGCTGCTTGCTTCCAGCATCCAATCGCATGCCATCAGAATGAAGCATCTTGTTGCCAGCTGCCTTTAACTCAGTTCTCCCTTGAACATGAATCTCCCTTTCTCAGAATACTAAACTTAAAATCACCTGTGCTAGCAAAATTGATAACTTATTTGGTTTTCTTTCCTTTTTTTTTCCTCTTCAGTTTATCTCCTTTCAGTTTGTTGTTTTGAATTTTTATTATGCTTGCTTTCCCCTTCCCCTTTTGTCACTCTCCCTTCTCTCATTTTGTTTTCTCCATTCTTCTCATTGGAGGCAATGAGCCATCCAGCGGCCGGAACTCCCCTCTCCCTTATCGGCCAGACAGCCGCCCTCTAACTCCAACTTACGCTCAGGCCCCTAAACATTTCCATGTTCCAGGTAGGAGCTGACACTGTATGTGTCTTGGTGTCCCGTCACAGTGTAGAATGTAGCCTGTAAAACCTTTGTCTCGTCTCCATTACCTCACGCTCTTTTATTGGGATGCATACAGTTGACATGCCCTTTATTGTAGGTTCTGTCTTTAGAACAGTTTTATGCAGAAAATATAGGGTGTTGATAAAGGACTCTTTGGGGTTTTGCTTTTTATTTGGGATTTTTTATGATTACTTATGGGAGGGGGTGATACTAAAGTTATAGTTGTGGTGACTCAAAAGGAAAATGACTTTTCATGTTATATATTAATTATTCCTACATGTTAGTTCATAATATGGTTTGGTACACATTACACGTGAAGCTTTCTTGCTGTCATCAATGTTGAACTTTATACATTCAGAGATCTTTTTTTTATATCTCAAAGCAATTCCTTCTTTGTCTCAGTTGTAAGAATATTCCCACAGACTTTTAATTTCCTGTCCTACAGATGTGACACTGGATAAATTGATTGTTCCTTTCATGAAATAAAATTAATCATTTGTGGCAGTATGACTGCATAGTAGCCCACCAAGAAGCCTTCCCTTTCAGACTAAGGGCTAGAGGCTTTGAATTTATTTGTTATTTATAAGCATTCACTGAATTTACAGATGGTTGTTTGCTTGCAAGAGGTAGGAAAAGAAGTCAATGTTTTGTAGGAAAATAAAATTCATTGTCTTAATGGTAGAATTGGCTCAGCCCTCTAAGGGATACAGAATCAACCAGAGTTTGCCAGCCATAGTTATCATAGAGTTCAAGCTTTGGTATGCTTTAATTGTCAATAAAGATAAAATTCTCCATCTTATCACATTTTTGACCTCCTCTGTTTACTTGAAAATTTTTTTAATAAATTAATCATTATTTTAATCTTAGTTAACAATTGGCAAACTAATAGGTTTGTTTTTTTTTTTTTTCTATTCAAGCCAAGAATTTGCAGTAAAACTCAGGGTTACTGGATTTAGAATCAGAGGACCTGAATTTGAATCTTACCTATCTACAACCTATGTGATTTTTAGTGAGTCATTTTCCTTCTCTGGGCCTGTTTTCTCATGAATAAAATGAAAGCATTGGATTATATCTCTAAGGTTTCCTCTTACTCTAAATCCTATGATACCTCAAAATATCTCTAAGGTTTGGTTTGTTCTTGATTTTAAATTGAGGCATCAATGAAAATAGCAATAGAGAGTTGGTCTCAGAGTCAGATGGCCTGAATTTAAAGCCCAACTGAACCATATTGACTCTGACCTTTGGCAAAAAAATTTAACTTCTCTGTGACCTCTGTAGTTCTCTAAGATCATAGTTTGCCATCTACATTGCTGAAAGATCTTTCCTAGACAAAATGGTTCTAGTTTAGAACTGTTTTCTGTAGTTATAAATTTAAGTTAACTTTGAGAATAAATTTATATTTGTAACTTTTAGTCCCTTAATGCACCATGAAGATTTAATTCCTTAAGATTTGAGGAGAAAATATATCTGATTTTTTCAGATATATTTATTGCTAGTAGAAGGGTCTTAATTAGCACTAAAATGGGTACTGTCCCATACAAATTAAGATTAGATTAAGCATCCCATGAAAACATCTGATTGTTTTTTTTTTAGAGTAGAAAGCATTTTCTGTGATTTCTAATTTCTTTTCATTGCTTCACACTCAGTTCAATTCATTAATTTAAAGATAAATTGGACACCGGTATGTACCGGAAGCTCAATTTCCAGACAGCAGCAATTTGGGGGTGTTTTTTAACCTTCAAAATAGTTCTGTCTTTCACACCATCAAAACATCTGTGTTTTCATTTTTCTCATTTTTTTATCACACTCTTAATAAAACATATATGTACATGTATATAAATTAAGTGGCTTACATCTTGGTTACATCAGCATCTTTATTGTAAGATGTATTACAAAGAATTCCATGTCACATGTCTGATAATTCACTCATTTTTGTGTTTTTCCCTCAAATAAACTAACTCTTTGTAATACAAAAGTCAACTTTCTGGTCTTTTTTTGTTCAAAACTCTTCATACTGGCTTAACATTTGGTTTATTTTTTTCTTATCCCATAACTGAACTAGTCTCCGTATTCACACATCTTTGCTTTTTCATTCCACAGATCAAGGGATCAACATATACCGAAAACCACCCATCTACAAACAACATGGTAAACCTGCTTTCCTCCTCATAACTCTTAAGTACACAAATTCACAACTTTGCTGTTCACTGAAGTACTTATCCAAGACTTTTAACAAAATTACAGCATCCAGGAGAGGGGGTTTCCAGACATATATAGAATAATTCAAAGATGCAGTACTTAATTATGATCCCTAAAGGTACAAATGTTATGTATATGGCCATAGAAAGTTCATTTTCTACAGGAAGTGAATTTATTATGGTAAGATTGTATTATAGAAGTATCCAATTGAACCTAGGTCACAAAGTCTTGCTAAACTGAATCAAGCAGTCAAAAAAACAAGAACCGATTTTCTTTCTCTTTGTGTTAAAGATAAGAGTTTTACTGTATGATTTATATTGCATATAGACTTCCTAACTATAATAATTGCTTAGAAAGCATATATAACCCCAAAAACTTTGAACAGCAGGAACCTAGTTAGACCAACAAAACAAATGAAAGCAAATGAGACAAAGTCTCTTTGGTTAAACCAAAGTCAGTTTAGTTGCTCAGTTACCCAGTTCCTTTAGCATCTCTCTTGGAACCTAGTTAGGAGTGGAGTTTATGTGAATTAGTAGAAAGTGCTGGTCTTGAAGCTGGGTAGGGTTCTGATCCCAACTTGGCTCCTTACCAATCTTGAACATTTTCAAAATCTCTAGATCTCAATTTCCTCACCTATTTAAAAAAAAAAAAAAAAAGGAATTAGTTGGACTAGATGACTAGCCTAGCCTAATCTTTAATTCTTAGCTTTAAGATTGTGGAATTCTTTGGTTACAAAATAGAGAAATAAATTAACCAACTACTACTTGATGCATAATAAACATAAACTTTTGCTAAAAATTGTTCTCTTCCTTTTGATAAGAAATTAATATTTTTATGAAGGAATATCATCATTCTGTGTAAATTGTGTTTTCTTCCATAATCATTGGATCTCTTAAAAGACTGTATCATCTTTATGTCTTTATAGACAGATAGAAAACAAAGGCTTCCTTCAGGGGTGTGCTTGATTTATTGGGAATGTTTAATATTTATATATACATATTTATTTATTTATGTATATATATGTCCAAGTTGTACCTGGAAACTTAAAAACTGTTTTGGAATAAATTGTCAGATAAACATCACAACTCAAAATAAAAAATATGGTTTAAAATGTTCAAGAAAAAAACTTGACATCAAAGTTTGAGGGGAAAAGAAAAAAAAAATTTCAAATGGCTTGAGGTTCTTTCAGTTTGTTCTTTTTTTTAAGTTTTACATAATATGTTTGCATTTTAAGTTTCTTAACATCATTTTTGTTTGTTTTTTATGGTTTTAATGTGTCTTCCCACCCTCTCATTAACTTGTGAATGTTTAACTACTGATTTCACCAAATCTAATCCGTAAGTACTGTTTGAAGTCATGTTTTTGTTTCCCTAAAAAACAATTTCCCCAAAATTTGAGATATCAGTTTATATATTCTTGCATATAGTATTCTCTCTCCTTGCATTTAAATCAAAACACAAATCACACAATTTAAAATTTAAGAAGTTTAGATAATATTTTATTATTTACAACAAAGAAATAGTGTTGGTACTTTTCTATTAAAATGACTTCTGAAGACATTATCTCTAACTTGATGTAGATTAATCAAGATAAATATGGTTTACCACTGACTAGGAATCCAGAGAGTTGTTTTCTACAATTGGATTGGCTCTGTCATTCATTAGATTTTGAGTCACTTAATCTCTTAATTTGTTAATTTGTTTGCTCATATGAGCAAATGAGAAAGTAGATTGGATTAGATGATCTTCCAGGTCCCTTTCTCATTCTAAAATACTATTATTTGAAAAGCATATTTTTAGAACAAATTAGTATTTCACTAGGTCCAATTTATCTATAAACACTTTAGTAAAGACAGAGCTAAGGTTTGGCATACTGAAATTACTTAGTTTTATAATTTATGCCCTTTTGATTTCTGATTTGTAACATGCACTTAGAGTTAGATCTAACCCTTGCTTAGTATAATATGGAGCTAAGTATAATATGGAGAAAAGAAATATGAGTATAATAATTACATCCACTTTGACCTTCATTCATTTAAAAGCAAATGGCTCATTTGTATGTGCCAAACTTTGAATGAAAATGGTTAATAGATATGACAGGCACATATTACATTACTAAATACAATTTCCTACAAACATAATTGATTTGTCCATTTCTGATTGGTTTTTTTCCCCTCCCCTTGCTTAAGAAAGCAAGTTCCACAAATAAAATAATTTTAAATGAATGCAACATTACTAATCCCTTTTTAGTTTCTTAACCAAGGCTTCAAAACAAACAAGCATGCTAATGAATTCTCATTGAGTCAAAAATCTGCTTGATGTGTCACCCTTAGCCCCTTTTATCACTAATCCTTCTAACATGAAACTGTTCTAAATAAATATAAGGTGAGACCAAGCCCTTGAATTTGACATTGAATATAGGAAAAATTAATCTAGTTGACTCTGGTTACCTCTGAGTAGCAATGGAAATACAATTGATGCTAATGGTGATTGGATTCCTTTGGAGTTAAAATTTTGACCAGGGGACTAGGGACTCCAATGCTGGGAGATTATACCACAAGTGCTTTAAATCAATAGCTAAGTTCCCCCTGGTTACCCTCTAGATCCAGCTGCCCTAGCAGCACAGAGCAAGTCTTCAGAGGATATCATCAAGTCCTCCAAGTTCCCAGCAGCTCATGCTCCAGATCCCAACGAGATACCAAAGATTGAGACGGACCACTGGCCAGGTCCCCCCTCACTTGCTGCCGTAGGTATGCAAATGAAGCAACTAAGTCAAATGGACACGGTTCAAAGGGTGCTAGTAATTCATAGTAATATGTGAAAAATATTTTAACATGTTGGAAAAATTTGTGAGGAAAATGCCAAAAAAAAAAAAAAAAAAGACAGAAGTAGAAACTAATATGGTACTAATTTAGATGTAAAGTATTTGAAATTTATCTATCTATATGTACTAGAACATGTTAAAATTTAATCTACTCCAGCTCTGAATTTGGTAGGAAGTTTATCCACATTGGATCCTATCTAAGGAGTTTCTTATTGGAGCTATTAGAAAGATTTCATTATAGCATTATCTCATCTATGACATAGCCCCAGAAAATAATATGCATTGTTATTGCATATAATTCTTACTTAGAAAAATTGGTTGAGCCCTTTAGTAAGTTACTTATTCCTACATAAATTATCTCCTGGTGTTTTGCTTTTTTTAGTAGCCTTCTCTTTTAACAACCAGGACCATCATCTTAGCACCTGGAATAGACCCTTTTCTGCAGTACCATGAAAGACCATGGCACAGTTCATTGATGTTCAGGAAGCATCCCAATACAAGTGATGTTGATTGCATGTCTTTACCTGCATCATTGTCACCAATTCCATACTTTTTCATCTATGAGGTCACCTTTTAGCTGTTTCATTCATTGTATTTGAATTTAGTCAAAATATGTTTGTATATGTACCTTTGTGTCTACACAGTTGGCTTAATAAGGTGCTAACAAACTGAAAGGCCTGGTATTCAGAATTGGGGTGTCAGCTATGGTAATGTTGACTTAAAGTTCTCTTTCCAAATTTCTGCAGTCATCCATTGCACGGTGTTGTGTTTGGAGAAAAGATGTGATTTCAAATCCTTCTTCAGATAATAGCTTTGTGACCCTGAACATATCACTTTAAGCCTGTTTTCTGATCTGTAAAATATAGATAATAGTAGCATCTATCTCATAGGGTTATGATGAGGTTGAAATAAAATAATACAGGTAAAACTTTGCAAACTTTAAAGCATCACTTAAATGTGTTGTTATCATCATCATCATTCAAAACTTTTCATCATCCATTATAAAGGTATCTCATTTTCTTTTTTCCTTTTATTATCTTTTTAAAAGATTATGAATTGATTGTTACTTAAATGTGTAGGAATGATTGAGGAGACAACATGGCTCAGTGAAGAATGCACTCAGGACCTGAGTTCATATCCCTTCTCTGTTATTAAGTGTTTCTATGACCTGGACAAGTCACCAAACTTCTTTGGCTTCAGTTTCCATTATAATAAGAAATTTGAACTACATGATTTTTGAGATCCCTTCCAATTCTAGCTGTATGAGTCTTTAATGGAAGATAAGTCTATTTGGCCTATTCTTTATTATTTCCATAAATCCATTATTTTATCACTTCAGATTCTTCCCAACACAGGGCAAAATTTGCCTTTCCAACTTATTTGAAAGTTTTCAAAAGATGTAATAGACAAAAAGTATAATACCCAAAGACCAACATTCTGATGATGATGTTTGAGGTTAGACTAATCCATAGACAAAAGCCCTATCCTAATATAGCTTTCCTACTCAACATTCATACAATTTCTAGATCCTCCAGAATTTGTGGTCTTCTCATCTGGCCTTGCAGAATCCAGTGTCATCCTTAGTGAGGCTAAGAAAAAAAGAAAAATAAACATTCCTTTTATTATTGTTCAAAAATATCCTGTAAAATTGAGTTGAGACAATGTAATGAGAATAAGTTTTATGTAATGTCTGTATTGTGAGTGTATACATTCAGGAAGAGAGTATTCCAGACTAGTAATTTTTTTTCAGCTAAATTCCTTAAGCAGTACTTGAATCGCTAATACATAGATCAAATATTGGGTTATGGTATTTGATGATATGGATTCCTAAACAGAAACTTCCTATTGTTGACTTAAAGTGTGGCTGCTTAGAACCTTCAGACAAGAAGAACAAAGCAGATTCCAATCATTGAAATCATTTGATGGGATATACTATTTTTCTGGTATAGTGGCTTATACTCACATAGCAAATTGAACAAAACCCCAATTAGTTCAATTGCATGTATATGTTGGAGGTGGCCAGGGCAGCTTAGAGGGGGTGGAAATTTTTCTGGCTTGCTCAGGAATGCTATATAAAGAACACTGCTGGCTTTGCACTATTACTAACTTACTGAAGATAACCAGCTTGGTCCTTTAGGATTATTTCTTGTAGCAGGGCTTATGTAAGAAGTTCTCTTTACTATGGAAATAGGAACAGATATGAGGCGCAGATCAAGTGGCCGTGAGGAAGATGAGGAAGAGCTTCAGAGACGCAGGCAACTTCAAGAAGAGCAGCTATTGAAGGTTTGTCATCTGGAAGGTCACCTTATTGCTTTCATTAAATTCTTTCAGAAATTTCCTGAGATGTATGTACAGTTCACTAGAAAACAATTTAGGCTTCATTCACATTTATTTTTCCATTCCCAACAAATAGCTCAACTCAGGTCTGGGGCAATTGATACTGAAGGAAGAAATGGAAAAGGAGACTCGGGAAAGGACTTCCCTTTCAGCAAGCCGATATGATTCACCACTAAATTCATGTGAGTAGCGCTTCCACAGACTTCCTTAAATTGGGCTTTGGGTCTATATGAATGTATTTTGTCTTTCATCTAAGTCAATATAACATTACCATTTGATAAAACAGTAGTTTTTCTGAGACAAAGGTATAAACTGCATGATTTATGTCTCCCTAGAAATGTCCATTCATCTGAAATCTCCTTTTACCAATTGTTCTGTTCTTCCATCTATTTCCTTAACTTTGTAGTTCCAACCAGTTCTCAAGTTCAGTGTTCTTGCTCTTATTGTTTTTCAAGGCTAAGCTGTGTCTGAGAAAGTGAGACCTACTGAACTGTTTAATTGGACAGGTCACATCACAATATCCACATTACATTCAAGAAATTCACCAGAATGGCAGAGAGTTTGGGGTCTTTACTATAACAAATTGAAATCAAGTTCTCAGTAATCAGGACCCACCTCAGGCAGGTATAAGAGAAATTTCAAGAAGAAAAAATGCTGTTCTCTTTTTCTACTTTCTCCCTCTCTTCTATACTCTTCCATTCATGAAACTGTTTTCCCAGAAATCCAGCTGTCATTACTCACATATTTTCATCATACATTCATTCTCCTCCTCTTGAAGATAGAAGAAACTGAAAGTTGGTAATGGTATTCTGTATTTGCTCTCTTTTCATCCTGTTTGAATTCCCTATTATTTGAATAGATGTGGTGTTTTTGTTTTGTTTTGTTTTGTTTTTTGTCTTTTTTTGGGGGGGGGGATATGAATTCTTTTATGTTAATTCACATTATGCAAATTTACATAAAGTGAGAACTTTATATACATATATCTACACACACATACTTAACAAGATGCCCCAAGTCTACATGCAATTTGATCTATTAAAGTTTAATAATTTTCTTATCTTTTTTTTAATGGCAACATTTATCATTGTTAGCTATGGCTTCTTACTGGATACTTTCTACTCCCTTGTCTTTTGACACACAATCTCCTGATTTTCCCTCTATCTCTATAGTTTATCATTTCTACAACTGCTGACTTCCTTCTTTTTATGAGTCCTCATAGAAGTCCTCTTGTCTCTAAATTCTTACATTCTTTGCCTTGTCAATCTCATTTAGTCCATGACTTCAATTATCACTGCTAATAAGAAGAATACATGTGAGAAATTATATTTACATATACAAGATCTATTAGATTTGCATTCGATTTCCAATAGAATTCTTAAAAACTTGGCCACTATAAATAGAACTGAAACAAGAATGCCCCCTTTGGCTACGGTTATTAAACAGTTATAGAAATATATTAAGGGTATATTCAAAGAAGAAAAAATTATTTCTATTTGCTGGTGATGTGATCTTATACTTTAAAAACCCTCAAAATTTAAACACAATTGAAATAATCCTTAGCTTTAGCATACAAAATAAATCAATAAAATTACCAATATATTATAAATCATTGATATAATTTTTCACATATAGCTTATTTATACATATTTATTTGCTTGTTGTTCTCCTGCATTAGAGTATGAGCTCCTTGGGGACAGGAAATTTTTTGCCTGTCCAGGACTTAGTGTGTTGCCACACACATTGTAGGTATTTAAAAGTATTTATTGACTACTAATAAAAATAATAAAAATACAGTAATTTACAAAATCCTGTTCAGAATAACTATAAAATGAATAAAGTATCTTTTGCTACACCAAATTACCCAGAGGATAGTTCATGGACAGCTGTACAGTATTCTCAACTCTTCACTTTCCCACTCCTTATACCCAGTGTTACCAAGTCCTGTTAATTTTGCCTTCATAACATCTTTCACGTATGTCCCCTTTTCTCCTCTGACATTACCACCACCCAAATGCAGATCCCGTCAACTCACACCTGGAGTATTAAAATAACCTGCTGGCTGGTCTCTTTGCCACAAGTCTCTCCCTATTCCATTCCATCCTTTCTTTGCTATGAAAGTGAGTTTTCTAAAGCCCATGTCTGACCACATCTCTCTCTCACACACACACACACATACACACACACACACACTAAACCCAACCCAATAAACTCTACTGTCTCCCTTTTTCCTCCAGGATCATATACAAAATACCATTTGCCATTCAAAGCCCTTCATAATCTGCCCCATTCCCCATCATTCCAATCTTCTTACACTTTACACTTCCCAACATAATCTGCAATCCAAGAACATTGGCTTTCCTGCTGTCCCTCAAACAAGACACTGTGTCACCTGATCCCAAACCTGGAATGCTCTCTCTTTTCATCTCTTTCTCCTATATTCTCTGGCTTCCTTTAAGTCCCAGATAATATCTCACCTTCTCTAGGAAACCTTTCCTGATCTCCCTTCTAGGTCCTTCCCTCTATTGAATATCTCCAATATGTCTATATATTATTGTTTATATACTGTCTCTGGCATTTGACTATGAGGCCCTTTAGAGCAAGAAAAGTCTTTTTCTTTTCTTTGTATCCCAAGTGCTTACCACAATGCTTGGTATAAAGTAGTCATTTAATAAATATTTGTTGTTTGATTGTTGTGGATAGTGTTGTATTTGGAAAACCCGAGTTAAAATTTCATCTCAAATACTTACTGATTGTGTGACTCCAGAAAAGTAACTTAACCTCTTTCAGACTCATTTTCCTCATCTGCAAGATGAAGATAATAATGATACCTACATCATCTCCTTGTGAGGCCCAGATGAGATAACAGATCTAAAACACTTGGCAACCCCTAAATTACTGTAGAACTGCCAGCAATTTAATATAATGATGGTGATGGAACTAGGTAAGACAGTAAATTCATTTGAGTGGACAAATGGTAGTAAATCTCAAGTGAAATAAGGAGAAAAGAACAAATGAAGGAGACATAGCTTTATTAGACTTTAAATATAAGGTAACAGTAATGGAAACATTTTGGTACTAGTTTAGAAAAATAAACAGAAAGTTTATAAGTACAACAGACTAGATGAGCAAGAAAGAAGTGATTAAAAATAAGTCAGTGTTTGATGAACCCAACCTTATCTAATTTGATTGCTCTCCAGGCACTCCAAAAATCCACTCTAACCAGATTATTTTCTATTCCTTGAATCAATGCTGCATTCTTCTCTATCCTGGCTTTCCTCGTGCCATTCCTTGATCTTAAAACACTTCTATCTTCATCATATTTAATCTATTAAGATTAAAGCCATAGTTTGAAACTGTTGAGATACTTTTGAATCCCAACTGTGCCGTCTACTCATGAGCTAATCCCCTCCTAGCTTTGCGCCACCTGCAGATTTGATAGACATATTATTTATGCCTTTATCTAAGTCATTCATAGATTTCTTAAACCTCACAAGGCCAGAGTTCCCTAAGACACTTCTACCTCTTCATTTTAGAAGTGGGTAAGGATTTAGAGAGATTAGATGATTTATCTCAATTCACAATTTTAATAAATAAAAATAAATAATGAATCATGGATTCAAACCCAGATCTCATGATTATTGGTTTAGTCAGTGTTTTTTACCTTGCTTGAGTATATCTGTGGATCTCTTGTCTCTTTATTTTGCTCATTGTGATCATATAAATCACAAATACTTGACCATCTTATGACTTCTTCTTTTTGTTCATCTCTATCTATAAAGCCTCTAGAGACACTCTTCTCGATTTGTGTTTTGTATATCCCAGGGCAATCTTAGGGCTCGCTACCTCAATCTCCTTTTATTCTAGTGTCTTTCCTCTATTAATCATATCCTGTTTATCTCGTATATAGCTTGTGTATCTATATAGTTATTTATATGATGTCTCTCTCAATAGACTTGAACTCTTCAAGAGCAGGAACTCTTTTACCATTCTTTGTATCCCTAACACTTAGCACCGTGCCTAACATAAAGCAAACACTTAATAGACTGACATACTTAACATCTTTCATTTTTTTTTTTTTGCTTCATGACTAGCCTTTCTTTTCTACTCATCTCTGACTCTTTTCACCTATCATAATTGGAAATGTGCCACGGTCTTTTTATGCTCACAATGGGAGTTTCTGTTGCCCTTTATGGCTCATGTAATTATAATTATTATAAGATTTTGATATTCTATGAATCATAGCCTTTCAGGGTTATATTGAGGTTAAAAAAAAAAAAAGATAGGATCTTATAGTAGGGAATAGTTTGGGTATTATTGAAACAACTTCACATTTTTCCAAATGTCATCCAGACTAATATCCTCCTCCAGCTCAATTCTGAACCTAATCTATTACCCAGCTACAATAGCTGTTCAGAATATGTTAATTGATAGACTATCTCAGAAGCTTAAAAACATATACTTTTTAAAATCTACAATTATATAACCACAGACACATAACTGTCCATTTTTGGTGAAGCAGCCATCTTCTTGGGAGGTAAAAAGGATGGTAGCAATCATCACATGTATTGCCATTGTCCTGCCATTGTCACAATTTAATCTTAGGTCTTTCTTGATTCCAAACTCAGAACTCTATGCATGACATCATTATGCCTTTCCATTACTCAGTCATTCAGTAAACTTTTAGTAACTGCTTGTTACCTACAGATCATCACATATGGAGTAATGCAAGAGAAATACAAAGACTTGTCCCCTGCCTTCATGGAGTTTACAGACTAAAGGGATCAGACATCACACAAATAACTAAATGAACAAAATCACAGAATCAGCCCACTAAAGAGTTGTGAAACACAGGTTTAACACAGACACTGATACACACCATCATGGTGTGTCAAACATGTTCTGTCTTAGTTCAAGAAGTAAATTACTCCATGAGGAGTAGCATCTTTATCTCTCAGAAGTGCTTAGTCATACTCTCTCCAGAACTTGATTGGCACCCTTCTTTTATTTATTTCCTGTTTTATTTTTCCCAATCACATATAAAAACAATTAATATTCAATTTTTTAATGTTTTTAGTTCCAAATTCTCTCCCTCTCTCTCTGCCCCTCCCCACCATTGAGAAGGCAAGCAATTTTATATAGATTATACATGTGCAGACATGTAAGATATATTTCCATGTTAGTCATGTTAGCATGACTTGAACTGGACACCAAACTCCCTGAGCCATAAAAAAGAACATTATTGAAGGTACCTGCTAAAAGAGATCTTAGAGCCCAGGCATTCTCTCTCTTCTTGTGTCATGAACTCCTTTAAGTCTGATGAAGCCTATGGACCCCTTCTCAACATAAAATAAAATTAATAAAACATAAAGAAACCAGTTGTTGAAATACTATTATTAAAATATTTTGTCTTTTTTCTAAGACTTAGGCTAAAAACCTTTGAACTACTTTCACCTGTCATTATAGCAACAATAATAAATCACCTGTGCTTTTATGTCATTTTCCCTTAATTTTTTGCTTTTGTAGGGTATCAAGTGACAACTCTGTTTGAAAGTGTCTTACAATTGACCTTTGTAGTCAGACTATTTAGCAGACAATTGAAGTCTATAGTGATTCAATCATTTCTCTACCCTAAGAAGAAAAGCACATTTCTTTTGAATTCTATTTAAGTGTTTCTTCCAACTGAAAACCTTTAAATCTTATTTGAGTTCCTTACATTTTTTTTCTTGTTTTTTTCCTCTTACTTAGCTCTACATACTTCATCTAAAACCTCTTCCCTTCCTGGTTATGGAAAAAATGGTCTACACAGGGTAAGTAAGATTTCTCTAGTTTTCCAGAGACCAATTATTTCTTGTCTTGAAGGTTGATGGTTCAGATCAATCCACTAATCATTTATTAAGCACTAGCTATGTGAAACACTCTCTAATAGGTTTTGAGGAAACAAAAACAAAACAAAACAGTCTTGCTCTCCTTAAATTTTAGCTTAAATTGCTGTGCGGTATTATTTTAATACATTTTTGTGAGTAGTTAAAAATAATTTTTAAAATTTATTAATATCTTTTATTTCTCTACTGTTTTCCCATAAATACCTACATATACACATTAAACCTTCCCTTGTGACAACAATAAAAAAAAAGCAAAACCACTTGACCATGGGACTGTACCTGATAGTATTTGCAGCATTCTCTTCCTCACTCCCCACTCCTTGTTCTCCCTCCCAACCTAGTCTTAACACTAAATTAAGAGGAAGGAATTGGCTTAAATCATCTATCCTGAATGAAAAGACTGGTCATTACTATCATTGTTTTTCAGCTGCCTTTTTTGTCTGCCTTTCATTTTCATTGTTATAACCATTGTATATAGTGATTTTTAAATTGCTATGATCCTGAAAGTCTACTAGATCTACTTTGACTCTAAAATCTGGAGAAATTTCATTACTGAGAAAAGAAAAGAACATTAGATTTCCACAGGAAGTTCTGTGTAAAGAGAAGAAATTTTATAAATATTTTTATAATTAGCAAGCAAGTACTGAACAAAGAAATGCCATGTTATTACACTCTCCTGACATCAACAAAGGTTGGATGTTAAACAGTTCCAATTGTGAAACTAAGTAAGAAAATATATTTTTCCTTGTGACTAAGATCATTCATCTACCAAACATCATGGTTAGATTTCTTTTTACAGTCAGTAAGATTTTAAAGTGTGAGGAGAGTAAGACAAGTAGAAAAATGAAGATGGTCTAAATTTGTGAGGTATTCTTTTGAATTCAATCTCCCTTCCCTCTTTTCACCTCTTTCTGTGAAATATTACCATAAGATATTGTCTCATATATGTCTTTCCCCCCATTGCAGCCCGTTTCTACTGATTTTGCCCAATACAATAGCTATGGTGATGTCAGTGGTGGGGTCCGAGGTAAGCCTTCCTACAATAAGTATTTTCTGATGTCTGTGCTTAGCTGACACTCATGCTTTTCCCCATGGGAAATAGTTATTGAAATATGAAATTTTATTATGGAGAAATTATTTTTGTTCTCTAAATAGTAAGTATTAGTTTCTGGACTGATCTGTTAACTTCTCATACATCTCTCTAAAACTATGAGTTGCAGATCAAATGTTATCTACATTGGTAGAGAAAAAGCCCTCATCAGGAGTTTTTCATATGAATTAAATCATAGGCCAAGTTTAAAATATAGCTTTCATATGCATATATAATATATATGTATGTGTATAATCATGTATGCCTTATATTATGTATTACCAAACATTTTATATTTGTAATAAGTTGATTGAGAGAGAAAAATAAACATTACTTTGGATTTGGTTGAAATTATAAGGGGTGAATTTTATTATCATTATTTTCTTTGGTTTTGGAATAGTACACATGTGTCTGTGTTGGGGTGTTTTCTACTTGTGACAGATTATAAAAGCAAGAATTAGTTAGCATATTGATAATAACATTTTTATCTCTGTTAGCTAGTAAAGCTAATACTGAAAAAATTCCATAGAAATGCTAATAGTATCAAGTGATGAAAACAAATTTGTTCTTTCTGTTAACCAGTTCACATTTTTCTGTTCTTATTCTAATGATATTTCCTTTTCTTTTCCAGATTTCCAGGTACAGAGTGATTTTTCTTCCTCTGTGATAACATAAATACACCAGCCATCCTCCTATCCAACTGTGAAATGGTCCTTCATGAAACAATTTTTGTTAATAAGATATTATTTTCTATTTGTCTACATGATTGAACCTAATCTTCCGTCTGTACTGGCAGAAGATAGTTGTAACTAATGCCACAGTGTATCTTGGTAGTAAGTCACATATCAGACAAAGTAAAATAAAGGTTACATGTTTCTTCCTGTGGAAAGCCCCCTCCAGTGCTAAAATGTGTAAGCAACGAGTATCCATCCCTTTCCTTTTTCTTTTAGTGATAATACTTGGCATCTCAATCTGGGGTCACAGATTTGCTTCCTCTCCATTGGCAAATTCCAACAAAAAGAAGTTCATAAGGGGCTCCCTTATTTTTTTTATTCCATAAACCCTGTTATCCTGTGAATTTCCAATCTCTCACCATTCATATCTGTCCTATAAACCAAGAAATAGCTCATTTTTTAGCCCACAAAGGACATCCTTGAATTTTACCAGCTAGGAGCAGTTTGCTTTCATGACAACACTTATTCTCAGACTCCAAGCTTTCTAACATGGAGATGAGATATAAATAAAAAAAAAACAAAAGGGAATGTGACATCAAAATCATAGTTCCAAAAAGCATTTGTTATCTTATGTGGAATGCAAGGCAACAAAGTAACCTACTTCTACTCACTACATGTGTGCCTTTGAGCAACCCATTTCCCCCTTCTCTGGATCTGGCTTTGTTTTTTTGGTTTATTTGTTTTTGTCTTTTAAATTATATGATTGGATGAGGTATTTTCAGAGGTCCCTCCCAGTCTTACCATTCTGCTCTTTGGTGATTCTGTGTGGATGAAGAGCATTGTGAAATGGATAGAGCACTGGACTGGGAATCAAGAGGATCAAGTTAAAATTCCACTCTAGGCACTTACTAATTGTATGTCATTAGGCAAACCATTTAACCTCTTTGTGCCTCAGTTTTATAATTTGTAAAATTAGTGAGCTGAACACAGTGACCTCAAATATCTCTTCAAGCTCTAAATCTATGCTCATATGAGATCTGAATTCACAGGTCTAATACTTTGAAGATCTTAACAAATGCTTGTTAATTAACAGGAAATTGATAGAAATATGATTCTCATAGAAGCACAAGATGGTTTCTAGCTCCTCCTATAGGTAATTTAGAACATCAATACTTTTTTATTTTTAATTAAGGGAATTAGATTCTGTTTCTTGAAATTCTTTATTGAATTGATATTGAATATCTTTAAAGACAGGATCTTTGGGATATGAGCAGACAAATGGAAGAGAATTCCATAGTCACTTTTTTTTTAAATGGTAGCTGAGATTTTCTTGGCGTAAACTAGCAGTGAGATTTTAAGAGTCAGAGAAGGAACTTGAGACATAAAACTCTCTTGCATTTTCACTATGCCTTGCATATGTTTCTTTCTACTCTGTATATCATCTTATGCCTCTGTGTCTGGTATAGACCCTCCCTGATGGCCACGTACCTGGAATGCGAATGGACAGAGGAGTGTCCATGCCTAATATGTTGGAGCCAAAGGTAAATGCAGATATCATAGACTTTCCTTTGAGACACTGAGTTTTAATAAAAATTAAAAATTAAGAAAAAATATTTTTAAAAACCTTCAGTATTCTAATCTTACTTTTCACCATGCACAAAATCTATTCTGTACCATACTTTCTTGAAGAATGGGCTTTGTCCCCAAATTATCTAATTCTAGATTTTAAGTCCTTAGCAGTATAAGCCATGTCTTATTTATCTTTGACCACTATGCTACACATAATAGTCACTTAAGAAGTGTCATAAAATTTTTAAATAAATCAGTGAAAAAGCACTATACTATTTACAAATCTGATTTTACCTAGTGAATAATTTTAAGCACTTGCCATATGCTTCTAGGGAATCTACTAGACTACATGTTATAAGCTGATACTGTTACCTCCTAAGAGGCATTTGTTTAGTAAACAATTGACTGACCCTTTCATCTGCAACAGTGTCAGAATTAAATAGTCATTTTAATGTAAAGTCCTGAGTAATAAAACAAGATATCCAACTTGAGAACAAGTCCTACTGTTACCTTGAAATACCAATAAGGCAGCATTGTATCCCTTGCCTAAGCAAGGGGAAATAGTATCTAGGAAATTCCATCTTTGAGAGAATCTTCTTTCAAGCAAAGCTAAGACTAGTTACAGGTTCTCCATAAAAAATTCGTTTTCCAGAATGGCAAAAATTTGTGATGCAGACAAAAAATTGTGTAGTATTTATTTTTTAAGCCCCTCTTACTACTACCCTATCACCAGTTGAAGCGATAAACTATTTTTAAGATGATTGAAATCACAGTAAGTTTGGTGGAATGTTGATTATCGGTTGGCACACTTAGAAAGTCTTTATACTTCAATATTTGACACATATAGTAAGCATTTCAGTGCTTGTTGATTGACTGACTGAATCAGCTATTCCTTCTAAAAGATTCATTCACAAAGTTAATCCACCCCTAAATGAAAAGCAAAAGCTAGATTCTGAGACATTACTTCTGCCCTTATATGCATTTCCAGATTCAGATATTATTAACTATTTTTTTTCTTCACTGTTGAATTTTGTCTTGATCTTCCTTCAGTGAGTTTTGTTGTAACAAGGCCTTCACAAGCCATTCCAAATATTGAATTTAAAGTGCAATGAAAATAAAGACTCAGACCTGAACTAAAGAATAAAGTCATTTTCAATTTTTCAGTTATTTGCTTCTGTACCTGACCTAACAAACTTTCTTACTGAAGAGAAAAAATGGAAAATGAAACTAAGATGCTTTATCTGATTTGGAGGTTTTAAAAACTACAAAACTACAATTGGCATTAAGCCTTGTCACCTTTAATTATACAAACAATATGAAAATACTAACTCTGCTGTGGTCCATTTTCAAAATTTCTGAAGCTAGCAAAGAAATAAGTAACACTACAGTAAAATTATATTACTCTGTTCCATTTGGAGGAGGAGGAAGGCTATTCCAAAGATATTCATGTGAAATTGAGTATACCTACAATGATTTCATTAAGGGCAAATAATTTTAAGTATGGGGAGGGAAAACAGATACCTAGCCTCTTGCAGTAAAAATTAAACTTCTTTTTTCTTAATGTAATTATTAACAGATTTTCCCATATGAAATGCTCATGGTGACCAACAGAGGGCGGAATAAAATACTAAGAGATGTAGACAGAACCAGACTTGAGGTAAGAACAAGTTTCCTTGTTACTATTTGTCTTTTTTTTCTCCTTCTTATCTTCTTCTCTTCCTCTTCTTCCCCCCACCCTGTTCCCATCTAAAAGCAAAACCAAAACAAAACAAAAATCTTAACTGTTTAGCAAAAGAGAAAAAACAGTGTTCTGCAATTTGTAGGTGATTCTAAATTTGGAAGAAAACTCCAATTTGCAGGTAAGAGATTTACATGGAAAGTGCCTACTGAAACACCACAAAGAACATCTTAGCAGCTATATACCACTATATTTGTGACCACAAAAGCCAGCCAGCCTTTGGCCTCTTTAAATTTTATTGGCCCAACTAACTGTTAGTATTGAAACAAGGGTAAAGACATAAACATAATTCTAAATCATAAAGACCAAAACAGCTAAAATGTGACCCTCCAGAGGAGACTGTACAGACTGTGTAATAATGATGGAGGTAAAACCCTGTACCTTCATGGCTTATATACTGAGGAAATGTATATTAATATTTTTGCAAATTTTAAAGGGAAAGGGATTGCATCTGTAATTTCTTCAATATAGGGAACTTTAAGGTGAAAAACCTTTTTCTATCAATTCAGATCAACACCTTCTTCAAAGCAATTTTTTATTTTAATAATTATTAGTTTTTTAAAAACTATCAAGAATTTCTATTTTTCTCTCTCACTCTGCTCCACACACTGCAGGGATCTCTTGGAATAATTATGCATGAAACCTATAGTTTTACAGAGTTGCTAGAGCACTCAGAAGTTAAATGATTTGGCCAGAGTCAAATAACCAGTAAGTATCAGAGGCCATATTGAAGCCAGATCATCCTGGCTTTGGAGACCTTGGTTTACATATAGTTGTAATATTTTGTGGCAATGGCAGCTCAGATGTTAAAATGAGCTCAGAAATAAAGGGTGTGGAAGGGGAGATACTGATTTCACCCAGGGAATGTTAAAGCATGCTTCTTTACACTGTGGAAGTCCCCACATTCCATGTTAAAAGTGTTGTTTGGGCACACATGCCTATGGCGGCTGTTTGTATTTATCCAAATGACTGATTTCAATCAAGAAAACCTATGTATGTTGGCAGAAAAGTTTGCAATTTTTCTCTGCCTGAGGGCAGCCACCTGTGTAAAGTAAACTGTCATCCCATGAAGTAGCAGTTGATCAACAGACATTATAAAGTATCTATCCTGTGTCATGTGCTGTACTAGGCACCAGAAATACAAGATCAAAAAATAAAGCTGTCCTCCCGTCAGTTTGGTGAACCTGGACACCAGCTCCTCAGCAGCAGTATCATCCCAAGTTTCACAAACAACTTACTAGCTATTTTTAGACTGAATAATCTAATGCACAGGTAGAAGCAAAAATCACCCTGCATTATCAGACTCTCTAAGAAAACCAGCATGAAGGGATAAAATAAAACTACAAACTTCTATAATAACATTTACCCAGGCCACTAGAATTTTCTTTAGTGACAGAGGAGGGAATACCAGTCTAGAGTTTTTGTATGAGTACCTAGAACTGAGCCTTGTTCATTTCTCTCTTGTCCAGCGCCATTTGGCACCTGAAGTGTTTCGAGAAATATTTGGAATGTCAATACAGGAGTTTGACAAGTTACCTCTTTGGAGACGCAACGATATGAAGAAAAAAGCAAAACTCTTCTAAGTCACATATGCCCATCAATTTGAAAAGTTAATGAAGATGCTGCATAGGATATAGTATTAAACAATGGCCACGTTTGATTGGAGAACTTACAAACTACTTCTCCACAGCAACAACAAAAAGGGAAAAATCTGATTGAGCACCCGTGATCTAAGCATTGGCCTACCAACAGCAACACTTGCCAAGAAGCAATGGGGTGGAACTTTATATGTTCCAAAACTTGACAGTAGTTTTCATGTGTGACCTTTTTACATTATCTTCTGTACATGATTTGAGCCACTTTCTTATTTTGTTTCCCTTTAACTGTTGTCCAAAATACAACAGACTTTATTGGTTAAGCCAGGAAGTGCCCTTAAGATGCTGAATGGGGGGGAAAGTAGTTATGATAACTCCAAAAAATGATTATACATATTACAGTACTGTGGTTAAGGGGAAAAAAACCCAACAACCTGTGTAACATATCCAAATGGTAACATTAGTCATATTGCACAAATATTTCTTAATTGGCTTCATTTAAAAGTGCCCATTCTGTAGCTGTAGTAGAAATGAAAGAGGCAGACACCTGAGTAAACTACTCCATTGGGCTGCTTACCAATGGAATGATTTTAAATGTGCTCCTCACTCTCTGCTGCATACATTTGCTAGGATGTGGTTGGTGAATTTCTGTGCTTTTGTAAACAGCATTTCTCCCTCCTCACTTTTTTTTTTCTTTTTGCTTCAGATAATTTAGTTTAAGCTTAATCTACCCAGCAAAGGCAAGTAGCAAACCTGAACCCAGCTTGCAAAAAGAGAGGAAGGAAAGCTCTCCTTCAGATTGACCTGGGTTACATTCTTTTTGAGGGACCCATGCCACCAAGTTGCCCCAGGAAGCACACCATGTTATAGAAAATAACATTTCATGTTCTTTTGCCAATGCAAATGTGCTAGCCTGGCATCTTCCATATAGTATGTGACACATATCATATATCAAGCTGAAGGTCATTTCAACCATAGTCTAAGGAAGGATATGTTTTCTCTCTTTCGAATTTACTCAATTAAAGATGAGAAAGAGGAAGTTGGCTTTCCTTTGTGTCTTCTACTATTTAAGTCAAGGTTTACTGAATAGAATTTTTGAATCATGTGCTTCAAAAAGCTCATTTCTGCATGAATGTTATACTTTTTGAAGGATATGTCAATGAAATGTACAGGGGGACAGCTCATTTCTATGGAAGGATGAGTCTACCTTTCTATCCCCTGGTGAAAAGCAAGACGAGATATAGAGCTTTTTAATCTTATATTGGCACATGGAAGCCTCTTTCTAATGATGCACTGGTATTATTACCCATCTCTTGCTTTGAGTGACATCCAAATTCTGACTGCAGAGCAAAAAAAATTAAGATAACTTTGTAACTTGACAGATCAAACCATTTGCCCTTGATGTTCAAAGTCTTGTAAGAGGAGAGTATATATATCTTAAAATGGGATTCCAGAGATCCCTTGAAACTTAAATACAACTTAGTCAAACTACCTGATCACCTTAGATCACTCACACTGAACAAGAGCCATTCAAATTTGGCTCATTGTACCTGGCCTCCACTGAAACCACTGGTGCAGGAGTCAAAACATGGCTTTGAAGGTCCCTATAGAAACCAAAGGAGAACATGTTTGAGTTGCTCTGCAAGAATGCCATTTTTGGCAAAAGAATAGTTTCTTCTCTTGACACCATTTTGGGAATAATATTAGTTGTCTGTCATGCAGCCTATGGTGAAAACAAATAGATTTGTTTTCCAAATGGGCACTGTTTGTAAGGTTACAAGGGGAAGTGTTATGTGGGTACAACACACTTAATTGTACTAGGTGCTATAATAGGGAGTAGAATCCATGTATAGTGGTCTTTTTTTATTTACTAACCTAGTTGAAGCCATCTAATTTTATTGTACCTTCAGAATCATGAAGTAAATATTCAAGGACCGTTCTTGCATATATGTATCTATATGTGTATGTATATATATCTTAAATCTACTAAATCATTTAACAAATTGTTCCCCTGGTAGTCATACTGGGTTATTTTTTTTTTTTTTAATGAAAACTCCTGCCTTCATTTTTGTCCCTTGAAGCATTCAGTGCTTTATTACCTACTGTGGTGAGAATGTCTATTGCTGTCATCTCTCTGAACTTTCCTATGACTGCAACCCTTGCCAAAATCCTTTTTCATACTTTATTGTCTCGTGATCTTCTCTGGCAAAGCAAGCTGTCTAGTGTTTTGTGCTCTTTCATAGTTCTACATGGCTTTTTTTTTTTTTTAATAGGAGGGATGTATTCCCAGAGTTTAGCCATCAAAGTAAATGAGGAAACTACTTGGGTAAAATTCCAGTCCTTTGACTTTCATATTATTTTTCATCTAATGAGGAAAAAAATAGTGGCTCTTAATAATTTTATATTCTTATCACTTATAACATAAAAATGTACTTGCAAGCCAAATAATTGTACATTTAGAAAAGAAAAAGAAAAATTAAGGTGCCTGGAAACTGTAGGCATAGATAATTAGTTTGAACTTTGGGCCATGTAGGGAAGATGTTATAGAATCACAAAATGTGAGAGCTCGAGGGGACCTTTGATAACATCTAATCCAGGCTTTTCATTGTATAGTTTAGAAACTGAAACCCCTAAAAGATTGTATGGCTTGTCCAATACCACACAACTTGTTGAAATTGGCAAGTTAAACTAAGAGAAGAACCCAAGACATCTCAGACCTCATGTTCTTTCTTCTGAATGATACTGCCATTGTATACTGTTTGTTTTAGGTAGATCCTACATCCAGACCTGAAAAGTCATTTTCCATCTCCTTCATTTGCTACTGATAATATTAACTAGACCAGAAGACACCCCCACATACATAACATGTGCACACACACACACACCAAAATTACCTGCCAAAGAACTTAATAGGAGCCTCCTATCTTTAGGCAAGGCTGCCCTTTGACCTAGAGAGTGAAAGACTTAGAAACCTAAACCTTCATGATAATAAAATGCATTTTAGGCTAGGGATCTAATAAAATTACTATAGGGTGGGAATGGGGCCAGTCTAGTTTATGTAACTGCCACATCATACGTGTGGGCTTATCGGTTTCATTAAAAAATCAGTCTAGCATGCACACCTTCAAGACACCCAGGCCACAATATAGAATGCAGCTGGGCTCTGTTAAAAGCAAACCCTGTATTGTCTATGACACTATTTATATAGTATGTAAATTAGGGGTAAATATTCACTTCACAAAAAAAAAAAAAAAAAAAGTTTGATATTAGATGCATTTAATTGTCAACTTTCCTTGATTTGTTTTCAAAATATTCTTAGATCTATGACCATCTGATCGACAAACACCTTTTCCGGAATGCATCTATTATGCAAAGTGAGGCGTACTTTAGAAGTGAATCACTAACTAAATTGCATGGTTCTTTTAAATGAACTTAAGAAGGTTCCAAGTAAGACTTAGTCTTCCTTACCAATGGTGTCTTTTAAAACAGAATACAATGATTGGAAAAGTGTTAGAAGATTGCAGCAATATATTTGTTTCTTTTTTTAGCTTGGGACTAGTTGTGAAGTGCTCTTAATATTTTTTTTTCTGCATTGAGCTCTGTTGAATCACCTCTTCCTCAAAGCATCAAAGGAACAGTGCTAAAATTGGCAAGTTAATAAGATGTGAGAAGTAATTCTGTGTCTTTGATGTTCCCTGGTCACTTTCACTCAGAAGACTATATGTTTCAAATTGGTTTTCTTCTGATACAGGAGTTGTGGCCATTATCTTGTGACTACTCTCATCCCTTAGAATGGTGAGATCAGTCATCTTTACCAGCAATTTATGTCAGATTGGCTGGTAATGTTTATAAAACTTTAATCCTATTTCATGACTCTTTGAAGCAAATACTTTTTCTAAAGAATTGCTTCTCTTGGATACTGTTAAGCTTTTGCAAGTTTGAAAAATTCAAGTCACTTTTGATTAGATAGATCTTTCTAAAACATGTTTGAGACAACACCTTGTCATCATTTAAATTAGGAGAATGGCAGGCAACTTTTCCAGGCTGTATGCTTTTGTATACATTTTCCTTATCAACAAGAAGGATGCTGAAAGGAAAATAAATTTCATGTCACCAACCTATCTGTACCCTTTGTGGGAAATATGTCTGGAGCCAATCCAGTTTTTACAAATCATTTACTCTTTTTCATCAGTGCTTGTTTACTCTGTACTCAATTGCTTTTTCTGTATATTTGATACCTGGATATTGTCGTTGCTCTCTTTTTCTTCCCATACATTAAAAAAAATGCAGTGTGGTTCTTTCTGTGGAAATGGGGATTTTGTTTTAAATACCCAGATGCTTCTTATTGCTGTGAAATTGCCTGTGTTCCCTTACAAAAACATTTCTAATATAGTTATAGAGAGGTTTTATTATTTCTAATATAAAGAAAATTATTTTGGTCAGAATAATTCTGCCCGTAATAAGAACTACTGAATATCTTGTAGTGAAAGAAAGATCATTTGAGGAGGAGAGGGTACAAAAGCAAGCAATCATTGCTTTCTCAGACACTGTCCATGAGGCAATAGGTAAAACCAAAAATCATTCTTTACCCGATAGCTTGAATTTTAACTTGTCCCAGTTTGATTTATGATTAAATTCATCAAGCAGATTTAGATATAAATATTCCTTGAAATAACTGATATATATGCAGTTCTAAATTCAATTCAAGTGCTTATTTTAAGATACTTCAGGTCTTTGGAAAATGATAGCTACCATTAAGACAACTTTCTTCCCTAACGTGTCTCCCAGAACTGTTAATGAACCATGGTAATATGTTTTAAAAGTCAATATTCAAAATGATTGCAATCCCTCTAATTATTACAATTTTTATTTCACTTCAGGAAGTAAGACAAGGATATAGTTAAACTTCGTTCTACCCATGGAAATGAATTTGTTATTCTTAATATAAATGTCCAGTAATGTATGTGATTTCTGTAAGTTGCTGAAAAATCTGTGCATGAGAGTCTTTAAAGATGACTTCTATTTTGGTTCTCTTTTTTTTTTTTTTTTTTTTTTTTAAAGATTTAAGGAATTTTTTTCCCCATTTCTCCCTTCCTGCTTCCAAAAATATTCAAACAAGTATTTGAAAGACTTCCTTTTGGGGAAAAGAAAAAGAAAAAAGAAAGAAAGAAATGTGTGTTGTGTCTCCTGTGAAAGTGAATTATTTGTCTGCCCACTGAGTACTCAATGCTTGTATGCAGAGTGAAGAGTCAGCCTGCCATTCTCTGGGTTGCTATTCTGTACAATTACTGATCTTCTCCACTTTTCCTGTTGCAAGCAGCACATATTGCACTCCTATGCCCCTGTAATCTGCATCACTGTTGTACTCAGAACAAGTCAATGAATAAAGTTTTGTGCTTTATTCTTAAATACGGATGGACTTTGTTTTATTTCTCTTTTGGTCATTTCCCTCAAAGGGGCTATTGTTTGGTGGAAGGATGGATTCCAGACATACTAAAGGCTTCCTTCTCCAGAATTCTAAGACAAACACAACTCCCAAATCCATTGATGTTTGAGACACAAGAGACATAGAAAGAGATACAGAATGTTAGAGCAGGGAAAGAGCCTTGAGAGAACTAAGTCTAGCTTCCTCTTTTTACAGATGAAGAATATGAAACTCATAGAGGGAAGTCACTTTCCCAAAGCCATGTACTAGTAAATGACAGAGCTGAACTCAGATCTAGTTAAGATAAATGAGACAGGAACAATCCAAATATCATCAGCAATTACTTAGATTCCAAATGGATTCCTACTTTTCATCTTCAAAAATTGCTAGTAATGCAAATTGATCTTAAAAGTATGTCATGCATACTTCCCCCCTCCCCCCAAAAGCTGGTTGTTAAACAATTATTATCATATCCCTATTCTAAAGTGTCTTGTTCTTGTTGAAAACTATGATTCTTTCCTCTCACGGTAAATATGAATTCTTAGAATGGAGACTAAGGGGAGGAATTAATTGCTATAGAAATTATTTCCTCTTTGGTGTGGCATCTGACTTTTCAGAGTCTGTATACCACAGACCACCTGCCTGCCACCTCAGAAGGTGAATTATGTCTAGAAGAGTGATCAACTGTTCCATCTCCATTCAGGATTGAAATAAAGAAAGTAACAGCTGAATTGAGCATAGGAAATTTTGTACAGTGAGAGTATGAATTTGGGGAATGGGGAAGTGATGATGTCCTGGGTCACAGAGTTGGCAGAGAAAGCCTGAAGTACTAAGGCAAGCAGGGAAAAGTACTGCTGTGGATCAGCTTGACATTACAGGCCCATTCCCTGTGGAGTTCTTGGACCTTACTATATCCAATTAGATGACAAACTCTGAGATTAAATTTTCCCTATAAATCAACTCATGGCCCATGCCGTCTTTGCTGAATCCCTTTTGGATTAGCCCACCTTGGCACTCTGCTTTGTGATGTCTCACCCTTCTATCATGCTCAAGGTAGAGCTTACCCCACTGCCCTACCACAAGCCTCATAGTGTCCAACTATATGTTCTCCCAACTCTATTTCCTGTTTATCACTCCTGTTTTCTACTGTACCTCTGAATTTTGTCTATAATCTCTTACCCTAAATAAATGTCCCTTTTGGCAAAGAGAATGGCAATTATGAATTCATCATATAACCAAGTCCCAATATTTAGTTCCAGTTGCTCTCCTCAGTCTCAACATTTGGTACTGAACCTCAAATATATCAGAAGGTCCTCAGAGTCCTGATTAGAGCAGCATGGTATAGATAATTGGACCTAAAGCAAGTATCTAAATTCAAATCCTGCCTCAGATACACTGTAACTCTGGGCAAATCACTTAACCTCTCTCGAGCCTCTGGAAGATGAGAGAACTGGACACAATGATCTTTAAATCCGTTTCAAATCTGAAGCTAAAAATCCTATGATCCTGTGATTATCTCTGAATCCAGTACATTCTGATAAGAGTAAGTACTGGGAAAAAGGCTTTAGTCCCAGAAAAAAGAACAATTTGCTCACTTGGTTCTTCTATTGCTGGGAGTCCAGTGGTCCATGTACTTTCTAACTTAATCCATGTAACAGAAAGCTCCCAGAGCTTGGTGACTTTTGTTTATCAAGATACTTTTCTTACCCTACTTCCCATCAAAGAGGCAGTGCCATCCACACTGCTCCATCAGCTTCATCCTCCTTTGACTATATTCTCTATCTTGCTAGTGTGAGGAATCCTGTGTGTTCTACTTATAAATCCTAGGATGACAAATATAGAGCTGAAAGGGACTTTTGAGGTGCTATCTAGTCCAACCCCTTCATTTTATAGATGAGGAAGCTGAGCCCCAGAACCAAGGTGTACTGACTTTGGAATTAGAAGACTCAGATTCAAATCCTGCCTTTGTTTCCTTCCCTAAATAAGTCAGCCAACAGCCTCCTTGGGCATCCGTTAGGTCATTTACATCAAGAGGAGCTTCGGTCAGGTGGCCCCTTCAAATCTCTGAAGTTCTAAATCAATCCTAAGTGACTTGTCCAAGGTTATAGGAAACAAGGTAGACGTTACAAAGAGACTACTTTAGGATTGATAACAGGAAAAACTTCCTAACACTTAGAGGTGTCCCAGAATGGAATGGCCTACATTGAGAAATGGTAGGTTTCCCCAACCCACTTCTTCAAGAAGACACTAAATGACCACTAGTTGGATATGTTATAGGGGGACTTCTTTCCAATGGGGTGAATAGATGGCCACTAAAGTCCTTTTCCACTCTCAAGTTTTGCCATTCAGCCGTGCAAACAGCTTGTAAGAAATCAATAGAGCATTGCCAAGTTTGGGGAATATTGGTCAGTATTGATGACTATAGAATGAGGTCAGAGGAGGAGTAAGATGTAAGTTGGCAGCATATGCTGGAACTACCCAGTAAAGTGCCTTAAAGGCCAATGGGAATTTCTGTTGATTGGGGAAGGGACCAATTGGTCAGGAGACCAATGAGAAGAGTATTGTAATAGTGCATTAGTGGAGACTTTTGAAGTTCCACGGCCCAAGTTTCTGACATAGTGACTGGCTTAAAGACAGGACCATCTCTGAGAAGTCAGTAAATGTCTTTCTATTGGCAATATACATGTAAATCTTAGATTCCAGGCCTACTTAACAAGTCCATAATAAAACAAGGTCCAAGGTAAGTACTTGTTATTTAAAGGAGAAAAGAAGCCCTTTAGTGAAAACAGCAAGAATATTGGGAGCAGATAAATGTCTAACTGAAATCAAAGAATATTATATAAAATGTAAACACCTTGAGGACAGGAACTCCCCATCCCCAGCCCCTAGTTCCCACAGTGTAGTACATAAATAAGTACTTAATAAATGCTCTATCAACTCCCTCCCCTTTTCAATCTATCCCACACAAAGCTGCCATTAATTTTCCTAAAACAGACATCTGATCATGATATAGCTCTACTTTAATAAACTCCAGTTGTTCCCTATTACCACTAGGATAAAATGGAAATTCTGTTTATTTTTATTTTTCATTAAAAATACTTTCTTGCTTTAAAAAAAAAGAGCCTTTTGTGAGTCATAATCTTTTTCTTTTTAAATAATATTTTATTTTTATTTTTTATATTTTATTTTTTCAAATTACATGTAAAGGCAATTTCAATATTAATTTTTATACAAATTTTGAGTTCCAAGTTTTTCTCACCTCTTTCTATAAGACATCAAGAAATCTGATATAGGTTATATATGTGAACTCATGTAAAATATATTTCCACATTAGTCATCTTGTAAAAGGAAAAAACAGAACAAAAAGGAAGAAAACACATTTTAAAAAGTGAGAATAGTATACTTCAATCTCCAGGCTCAGTTCTTTCTCTAGATGTGGACAGCATTTTCCAATATGAATCTTTTGGTATTGTCTTAGGTCATTGTACTGCTGAGAAGAGCTAAATCTATCAAAGTTGATCATCCCACGTTGTTGCTTTTACTATAAAATGTTCGCTTCACTCAGCATCAGCTCATATAAATCTTTTGAAATTCTCTGTTTAACATTCAAAGTCCCTAAAACCTGGCCCCAAACTGTCTTTCATACTATACCATATATTATTCCCTTTCAGAATTCTATTGTCTAACAAACATGGCTTTCTTCTTATTCTTCATGGACAAGAACCGTGCTTTGCTGTCTGCCTCTGATGCCTGGAACACTCTCCTTCTTGATCTGTTGCCTCAGAGCCCCTAGTTTTCTTCAAACATGGCTCAATGACCACTTCTACATGAAGCCTTTCCATAATCTTTCTCACCTCTTAAAATGTCTTGACTTCCAGAATTATCTTGTGTCTATGTTGTACATAGTTTATGTAGTATATCAGTATATGTATGTGTGTCTATTTATCAATATGTATACATATTGGGTAGCTAGGTGGCACAATGGGATAGGAAACCTGAATTCAAATTTGAACTCAGACACTTACTAGTTGTGTGACTGGACAACTCACTCTCTTCTGTTTAGTTCACTTTCCTCATCTGTAGAACAACCTGGAGAAAGAAATGGCAAACCATTTCAGTATTTTTGCCAAGAAAACCCCAAATGGGCTCATGAAGAATCAGAGGACTTTTTTTGTAGTGGCAAGAAACTGGATACTGAGTGAATGCCCATCATTTGGAGAATAGCTAAATAAGTTCTGGTATAAGAATGTTATGGAATATTATTGTTCTGTAAAAAATGACCAGTGGGATGATTTCAGAGAGGCCTGGAGAGACTTACATGAACTGATGCTAAATTAATGAGCAGAACCAGAAGATCATTATACACAACAACAAGATTATACAATGAACAATTCTGATGAACGTGGCTCTCTTCAACAATGAGATGATACAGACCAGTTCCAATGATCTTGTGATGAAGAGAGCCATCTATATCCAGAGAGAAGACTATAGGAACTGAGTGTGGATCACAACATAGCATTTTCACTCTTTTTGCTGTTGTTTACTTGCATTTTATTTTCTTTCTCATTGTTTTTCCTGTTTGATCTAATTTTTCTTGTGCAGCAAGATAAATGTATAAATATGTATGCATATATTGGATTTAGCATATAATTCTACCATATCTAATGTATATTGAATTACTTGCCATCTAGGGAAGGGGGTGGAGGAAGGGAAGGGAAAACTGGAACACAAGGTTTTTCAAGGGTTAATGTTGAAAAATGATCCATGCATATGTTTTGAAAAAGAAAGAAAGAAAGAAAGAAAGAAAGAAAGAAAGAAAGAAAGAAAGAAAGAAAGAAAGAAAGAAGGAAGGAAGGAAGGAAGGAAGGAAGGAAGGAAGGAAGGAAGGAAGGAAGGAAGAAAGAAAGAAAGAAAGAAAGAAAGAAAGAAAGAAAGAAAGAGGAAAAGGAAAAGGAAGAAAGAAAGAAAGAAAGAAAGAAAAGAAAGAAAGAAAGAAAGAAAGAAAGAAAAAAAGAAAGAAAGAAAGAAAGAAAGAAAGAAAGAAAGAAAGAAAGAAAAAAAGAAAGAAAGAAAGAAAAAGAATCAAAGGAGGGAGGGAAGGAGGGAAGGAAGAAGGGAGGGAAGAAGAGAGGAAGGAAGAAGAATCAGAGGGCTGCAAGAATTCAAAAACAACTATGTGTTATCTCTAACTAATAGAATGGCAACTCCTTTAGGACAGGGACTAATCCTTTTGTGTCTCTGCATCCTCAGTAAATAACACAGTACCTAGTACACAGGAGGTATTTAATAAATGTTGATTGATTTTGTTGACTGAGTGGCAATTAGTTCTCCCTTGGGAAAGATGGTGAATGGAAGTGTGACTGCAGAATACTGTATCTAGTGAATGTTGATGCATCAGCACGTGAAATCCTGAATAAAGCCATTCCTTGACCTTGAATGTGGTCAAGAAGGGGTTTTATGAGCTCCTGGGTATCTATTACAATATCCTTTCAATTTTTAAAATATGTAATAGCCAAGTATACAAGGGAGTCAGAAACCCAGACTTTCTTTTAAAACAACAGTGGGCTTCTGACCTTTGAGTCATTGCTAAGGAATGTTTAACACCCACCCTTCCTCACTGCAAGGGTCTGGCTATGTGACTCATCTCAAAGGAATAGTTACGGGAGCATGCCAGATCTCATCAAAACAAGCTCAAAGCTCATTGTTTATTTACTATGAAACTCAGTTGGTGGTTTATTTCCACTTGGAAAGAGGTAATGTGGCAGGAAATGTGTTGACTGACAAAGGTTAAAATCGACTTCTTAAAAGGAAGACATTATACTATGTGATACTGACTTCCAAATTCTCTTTCAGAAACTTCAGGAAAATATAAAAATGTGTTTTGTATATGCACATAAAAGTGTGTGTATATGGGGATGGGGGTGTGATGTTATAGACAGATGAATCAGAAATCCTAATGTTGTATTAGCTCTTTGTTCATCAAGCCCATTATTCCTTCTGCCTATTGTTTGTTAGGAGGCTGGGAATGACCCTAAAAAGCTCTGGATTGGAGAAAAATATGACAGACAGCTCTAAGGAAACTATTTTCTATGAGTCAGCCAGAAGGGAAAAAAAAAAAAAAAGCTGTACCAATATGTAGGATTATAAAATATTCTTTCACATGAAACAGTTTTATTTACTTGAACCCTTTCATATTAAGTGGCCATTAGCATTTGAAGAAGAAAATTTCCTTCTGGGAAGGCCCCTCTAAAAGGTGTGAGCCAGTGGCCTTCCCTGTTTGGTTGCTGACCTCAGCAGATCTCACCCCACAGGTTTCAGCATGGCTGATGATTTCATTGCTCAAGTATTGGGTGTAAGGCTGATTACATATAATCTGTTTTCTTCTTTCTTCCACCTGCTTCTCCTTCTAAACCACCCCCCCTCAAAAAAAGGTAAAAGCTTTTTATGGGCCAGTTGGCTTTCCAAACTGACCTCAGGGAATTGGCAAGTTTGAAGCCCAGAAATAAATAATTCCTGTGATATAAAATAATTAATAAATATCAAATGTGATATTAAATAATTTTTAAAATTAATACAGAATGGATAGAGGAATGACTGTTTAGGGGGAGTAAAGGACCTAAGCATCTCTAAGAAAGACAGGATTTGCCATGAGGGGATGCCAAATCTCGTCTTCAGAAGTAACAGTATTTACACGTACGTCTAGAAGGTAGTTTCACAGAATGTCAAAATAATGTGGGCGATATAGACACCAGATGATGGCAGGCATCAAAGTTAAGTCATGTGGAGACAATTACCCAGTAGATATGAGGTTGGGGCATGCCCTTAGCTGGCAGGCTAAATCCTGAAAGGGACTTAGCACCCTAAAAGAGTTAGCTATAAGGAAAAGTGGGATTGGGAAGCCACATAGCATGGTGAGGGAATATTGTAAGGAGAGACTTTGAGGCAGAGTGCCAGGGCAGGCTGACCCAAAGAAGGGCAGCAATGGACCCATAAGTAGATTTTATAGGGAAAATTTAATCTCAGGGACATGACTGGGATTTCTGACAGGGCATGGCAAGGTGAGACTGATTGAGACCGTACAGAGGATGGATCTCAGGATCTTAGTTATGTCAAACTTGGATTTCTTACTGGCTGACCTCCCCAGAGGGTAAGACTATCAAGCTAGACTGATCTCTATCAGAGCCTTCTCCCTGCCTGCTTCAGGGATCAATTCTTTAGTTTCTTTGTCCAACATGGGATATTTAACATATATGACTTCTTGCCATCTAGGGGAGGGCATGGGAGAAAAGAGGAAAAATTGGAACACAAGATTTTGCAAAGGCTAATGTTAAAGTATTTTCCGTTTGTTTTGAAAAATAAAAAGCTTTAATAAAAAAAAAAAGAACAACAACAACAACAACAACAACAACAGCACAGGAGCATTGAGGCGGTGTCTTCCAGTGGAAAAGGATTACTAGATTTGAAACCGGAGGTCTTAGGTACACATCTGGCTTTGTCACTTGATCACTGTGTAATCTTGGTGAATCACTTGATCTCTTTTTGAGATTCAGTTTTCTTATCTATAACAGGAAAAGGCTTTGAAGTAGGTGATCTCTTAACTTTAAATCTATGAACAAGGAATCTAGAGTCCCAAACAACAGTTCAGTCAGGCCTTTACTTCCTATTAGGAAGTTACTCTCCCCTCGTTCTAAATCTTAGTTTCTTCCTATATATGTATTATCCCTCCCTTAGAGACTTCTAGGGGAGGAATTACATATACAAGGAAGAGTGTTGAAATTATTGTTGTTTAGTCCTATCTAACTCAAGTTCTTGGGATTTTCTTGGCAAAATGCTGGAATGATAGCTATTTCCTTCTTCAGTGTACCCCCATTTTACAGATAAGGAAGTGAAGCAAATAGGCATTAACAAACTTACCCACAATCACACAGCTATTAAGTACTTGAGGATTTGAACTTAGATCTTTCTGACTCCAGACCTGATATTCCAGTATCTAGATCACCTAGCTGCCCTTAATATTGTGAATGATGGTTTCTAATATCCTTTCTAGTTGAAATGCTCCCATGTGATCTTCATTCCCACATTTGCCCCCACATTAGCTCGGAACTATAATAATATCCTGTGGTACACATGTGCCTCTTAGCAATTCAATTTAATAAAAATTATTTATTAATAATTAATTCTGTAAATTATGAGAGAGAGTGAGAGCAAACATTAAGATTTAAGAAGAAGCTTTCCACACAATAGCCCAAAGCTTGGCAAAGTCATTTATCCTCTCACTGATCCTCATTTTTATTTTCTTAAATTGATCAGTTTAACACTGTTTCATGCCAAATTTACTCAGTTTCTTCCAAATGAAGTTTTTTTTTCTTTTTAAAAACTAGTGGAAGTTTATTTTTTATTTATTTCACTATTTATTTACTGAATATTTTGTTTTTTTTATTTTTTTTTTTTATTTAATAGCCTTTTATTTACAGGATATATACATGGGTTACAGCATTAACAATTGCCAAACCTCTTGTTCCAATTTTTCACCTCTTACCCCCCCCACCCCCTCCCCTAAATGGCAGGATGACCATTTACTGAATATTTTGTTTATTTCAGTAAATACTTTCATCATGGTTTTTGCTAGTTCAGTTGTCTGAACTAGCAGAGTTAAAGTTTCTGCTCTTGACAGGGGACAGTTTTTCAATCTGTCCTACAGATTTTTTTTTTCTATTTCCATGTGTTTCTATGGAGGGAGAAAACTAAGTTTCCATTGTGAGTCAATGTATCAGTCTTTCTGGCCAGATTATAGAGATACTCCTCTGAGAAGTTTGGAAATGCATCTCCTTTTTTACACAATGGCATACCTGAAAAACATTGGAAAAGGAGGAGGACAATGGTGATGGCAATGACAATGAAAATTTATATTTCATTTTACACTTCACATTTCTTTTTGTGTGTGTGTGAGGGGATTAGGGTTAAGTGACTTGCCTAGGATCATACAGCTAGTAAGTATAAAATGCCTGAGGCTAGATTTGAACTCAGGTCCTCCTGACTATCCACTGCACCATCTAGCTGCCCCTACATTTCATTTAAGATTTGTAAAGCACCTTATAAAAGATGAGCAAAAGTCTTTCAATGGACTCTTCCATTTTATGGTTCCCTTAATGATGCTAGATGCTTCTCTTTGAAAGACTAGCTTTAGAACCATGACATTATTTCGATCATTCTCCACTTCTATTTTCATAGGAATCCAAAATTTATAGAGCACACTAAATACTGAGTGTGTGTATGTGTGTGTCTCTGTGTGTGTGTGTGTGTGTGTGTGTGTGTGTATAAAATTCAGAAAGCAGAAGGATCTTTTATCTCTTTTCCAGAAGATTGTTGTTGTTGTTGGTCCATCATCCTTGAAGATGATCAATGACATCAGGAAGATGATGTCATAACTTGCAAGTAAATTGGATTTAAGTGAGGCAGAACTATGCAAAGTCATCAGCTATGCTCTCTCCTCTAGTCATCAAAAAGCAATGGAAAGATATAGGTAAAGACAACTGGCAATTGCCTAGGATACAGTGGGAGAACTTGGCCTTTTTAAGCTAAGGGCTTGCCCAGGTCTTGGTTTATTTGAAACACCATCCATTTAGTAGTTCGAGTAAATTGTGTGAGCCAAGCTACTTTTCATGGGATTGTAAGATTAGAACAAAGTTTAGACATTATCAAACTGAAGTATAAATGATGATAATCCTTGTCACCAGTCATCCAGCCTCACTTGAATATGTCCAACTGCAAAGAAATCATTATGTTATGTTTAGAAGATTTCACATGATAAACCCATATAGGATTACATGCTGTCTTGAGAGGAGGGGAAGAGAGAAAGAAAATTTTGGAACACAAAGTTTTGCAATGTTGAAAACTATCTTCATATGTATTTGGAAAAATAAAATACTATTACAAAAAGAAATATATTCCAAGGAAGTCTAGTCATAATCATAAATTTAGAACTGGATGGGAACTTGGAGCTCACTGAATTTGTCCTTCTTGTTCTATATATGAGGAAACTGAATTCTAGACAGGTTAAGTGACTTGTGCAGAGTCACACAATTATAAGTGTTTGAGGAAGGATTTGAAGACCCATCTTCAAATCCAGTATTCAATTCATTAGGGATTAATAGGTCTAGTACTGGCTGATCTTTTTAGACAACAGATTTTTTTCATCTAGGCTTCTGTAAAATTAAGAGATTAAGATTATCTGATCTAATGCACATTTCAACTCTAATGATTTGTATTTCTGTTATTAAGACCTTGATAAAGATAAAATTCCTTAACTTAGAATCTTAAAGATGTGTAATAGGAGTAACATCTGTTGACCAGGATCTCTCACCTCATGTGCTGGTCTAATTTAATAAAGGACCAGACCAGTCCACATAGTGGAGGACTCTTGTAAATATTTCTTCTATCACAAGGTAATAAGAACCCCAGAGATCATGTAAACTAATGAATCTTCTCTTTAACAATCTTTACAAAGGGTCTTTCAATCTTTGCTTAAATACCTTGGGTGATGAAGAGCTCAGTTTTATTACATTTTAAGTTCTAAACTGTTTTGCTCTCTCCCTCCCCAGCCCTCAATAAAGAAGGCCATTTAAAATACACACACACACACATACACACACACGCATACACACACGCACAGAATTATACTATGCATAATTCTATTTATCAGTTCAGTTCTTTCTCTGGAGGTGGATATTGCCTTCCTTTATAGTATTTATAATACTTAGAATAATTCATTCATTCACAATTATTCTTTGAATAATATTATTGTTACTATATATAACATTCTCTTGGTTCTGCTCACTTTGCTCTTCATTATTTCATGCAAGTCTTTCCATGTTTTTCTAAACATGGCCTACTCATCATTTTTTATAGCCCAGTGGTATTCCATCACAATCATATCACAACTTGTTTAGCCATTCTCCAATTAATGAGCATCTCCTTTGATTTCCAGTTCTTTGCCACCACAAAGAGAATTATTATAAACATTTTAAAACATATAGGTTCTTTTCCTTTTTAACTGCTCACCATGGGAAATAGACATATTAGTAAGTCAAAGGGTTTTCATACTTTTATAACTCTTTGGATATAATTCCATATTGCTCTCTAAAATGGTTTGGATTAGTTGACAGTTCAGTGTATTAGTATCCCAGATCTCCACATCCCCTCCAACATTTTCATTTTCTCCTATCATTTTAGCCAATCTAATACATGTGAGATGATATCTCAAAGTTGTTTTAATTTGCATTTCTCTAATCAGTAATGCTTTAGTACATTTTATATGATTATTTTGATATGAGAGCTCTCATTGCTTCATCCAGAAACTGCCTATTTATATCCTTTAACCAATGATCATCATCAATGACTCATATTTTTATAAATTTGACAAGATTTTCTAAGCATATGAGATGAGACCTTTGTCCAAAAAAAGTCAATAATTTTTTTCCATTTTTCTACTTTTCTTCTAATTTTGTCTACAATGGTTTTATTTGTATACACCCTTTTTAATTTAATGTAATCAAAATTATCCATTTTGTACTATCTCTATCTCTTGTTTCTTCATAATTTCTTTTTTTTCTAGCCATAAATCTAATAGATACATGTTCTATATTCTTCTAATTTACTGATAATATCTCACTTTATGTCAAAGTCATCTATCAATTTTGACCTTATTTTGACAATAGTATAAGATATTGGTCCATACCCATTTTCTTACAGGCTGCTTTCCAGTTTTTCCAATAATTTTTATTTGTTTGTTTTTACCAAATAGTGAATTATTATCCCACAAGCTTAAATATTTATGTATGTCAAATATAAGGTTACTATAATAATTTGCTACTGTATATTAGAGTTTGTTCTTATTTTATCTATAAGGAAACTGAATCCTAGAGAGGTTGTGACTTGTGCATGATCATACAGATAAAAGTATTTGAGGAAGGATTTGAAGACACATCTTTCTGACTTCAAATCCATTATTCAATTCATCAGGAACTCATGAATCTAGGCCTGACTGATCTTTTCCACTGATCCACTTGTCCACCTCTTAACAGTACCAGATAGTTTTGATAATTATCACCTTACAATACAGTTTGATGTCTGATACTGATACTTTCTTTACTTTTTTCATTCATTTCTTTGGTATTCTTATCCTTTTGTTCTTCCAAATGAATTTTACTTTTATATTTTTCTAGTTCAATAAAATGATTTTTGGTGATTTAATTAAAATGACATTCAACAAATAGATTAATTTAGGTAGAATAGTCATTTTCATTATATTGGCTCTGTCCACACGTGAAAAAATAAAACTTCTCCAATTATTTCTGTTTGACTTTATTTGTATAAAAAACATTTTATAATTATGTTCATATAATTCCTAGGTTTGTCTTGGTAAGTGTACTCCCAAGTATTTTATGCTGTCTACAAATAATTATCTTAAATGGAATATATCTTACAATCTCCTTTAGTGGGGATTTGTTGGTGATAGAAATGCTGATTGATGACTTATGTGGGTTTCTTTTATATCCTGCTACTTTGCTAAAATTATTTCAATAACTTTTTAGTTGAATTTCTAGAATTTTCCAAGAATATCATATCATCTGCAAGAAGAAATAGTTTTATTACCCCTTGTCCATTCAGATTCCTTCTATATCTTTTTTTCTTATTGTTATTGCTAACATTTGTAATACAATTTTAAATAGTATTGTTGATAATAGGCATTCTTGTTTTGTTTTTTTCTTATTGGAAAAGCTTCTAGCTTATCCTCACTACAAATAATGCCTTTGATGATTTTAGGTAGATGCTTCTTATTATTTTAAGGAAAAAGGAATTTATACCTGTGGTTTCAAATATTTTTAATAAGAATGACTTGTATTTTGTCAAAAGCTTTTTTAGCATCTATTGATGTATTTTTGTTATTGATATAAACAATTATGTTAATAGTTTTCCTTATATTAAACCATCCCTACCATAAATTTCACTTGGTCACAATGTATAATCTTTGTGATATATTTTTGTAGTCTCCTTGCTAATATATTTTTTAGAATTTTTGTTTCAACATTCATTAATAAAATTGATCTGTGATTTTCTTTCTCTGTTTTTGCTCTTTCTAGTTTAGTATCAGCACTATATTTGCCTCATTAAAAAGTTTAGCAAGATTCTTTCTTTGCTTATTATTTCAAGTACTTTATTTAAAATTGGATTTAGTTAATATTTAAATATTTAGTAGAATCCACATGTAAATCCATCGGGTCTTGATGTTTTTTCCTAAGAAAATTCATTTATAGCTTTTTCAATTTTTTTTCTAAAATAGGTTTATTTGGATATTCTATTTCCTCTTCCATTAATCTAGACAGTTTGTATTTTTGTAAATATTCTTCCATTCACATTCAAAGTTATAATTAGTAATTGTATATTTCTCTCCATCCTATTTTTCTTCAATGTTTTTCCTTCTCTTCCTTCTTCATGTGTAATTTACTTCTGACCATTGGTGAGTTGTTTCAGTCACATCTGATGCTTTGTGATGCCATTTGGAGTTTTCTTTGCAATGATATTAGAGTGCTTTGCCATTTCCTTCTCCAGATCACTTTAGAGATAAGGAACTGAGGCAAACAGAGTCAAGTGATTTGCCCAAAGACACACAGTAAATATCTGAGACCGGATTTGAACTCAGGAAGACTTATCTTCCTGACTCTAGGACTACCATGATATCTACTGTGCCACCTTTAATTAACACCCATGAGGTATTCAGAGAAACCTGGGGAAAATTGTATAAACAAAATAAGCAGAATCAGAATGGTAATATACTCAGTAACTACAGCAATGTAAGTTAAGAGTGGAAAAAGTTGTGGATTTGAAATCAGGATGACCTAGTTTTGAATCCTCTGTTCCACTGAATCTCTAGCCACAGATATTTGATACAAAGAATTTTTTTTTCCCATTCTAGTTTTGTTTATGAAAAGAAAATAAGATATATAAGTAATTGATGAATATAAAAGACCAAATAAAATTCCTCAATAGATAGTCATCAAAGCATATGTATTTTCCATTTTTTTTTAAATACTCATCAAAGACATATTCTGGTATGAGAAACAAAGGAAGTGATTTTGAAAAATGTAGAAAACTTAAAATATTAAGATTTTTAAAGTCTCATTTCTTCTCCCTGGCCAATCTTGGACCCACAATGATTGATCATGTTTTTTAACAATTAATATTGGTATCTCTTCCTAAGTCTATGAATAAAGTGTTGCACTGGTCGGGGCTCAGGCCATGTTTCACATAAATGAAACGCCCAATTCTGATCCTATGAAATGTAGCAAGAGTCAAAGTTCTAAGGGGAAATTTTTTGCAGTTCTACCCATTATCTCTACTTGACCTTTATTTTCCTGATACAAAAACACAGTAATATAGTATGTTGGTTATTCAAGACATTTCCCATCAGCCTATTTTCAAGATGATTTAAATATCATTTCATTGAAGCAATGTTTAAGGTTTGTATGACTTCATGAATGTGGGTGTTTTACTGACACAAGATGAAAATCTATACTTTAGTAGATAGTTTTATTGTGGTTCTGTGGCTGAAACATTCCTTACCCCATGACCAACCTATGTATTATTCAAAGTTGGCTGGGTCAGTTTTTAAGAAAGCAAACATACAGGTCAGTCACCTAATCAACACCCAAAGCCTATGTTTTTCATTCTTTGTTTTCAAAGAGAATCAATGACATCATTATGGTGATGTCTTGACTTGCATATAAATTGAATCCTTTTTTCTTCTCTTTTTTTCTTTTTTTTTTTTTTTTTTAATTTTTGGAGGCAATTGTATTTAAGTGACTTGGTCAGGTTTACACAGATAGTAAGTGTCTGAGGCCACGTTTGAACTTAGGCCCTCCTAAGTACATGGCCAATGCTCTATTCATTGTGCCATCTAACCACCCTGTATTGGATTTAATTGGAGAAGGCAGAATTATGCAGTCTTCAGCCTCACTGTCTCTTCTAGAATCATCAAAATCCAGTGTCAAGACAGAAGTCAAGACAACTGGTCATGACCCAGGTTGCAATGGATGACCTTGACATCTTCAATGTCTGACCAAGCTCTAAGCACTCCACAATGCTTGCTTCAATATCTTCATAGTCATTGGAACAATTTGTTCTCATCTGCCCATTCTGTCAGGAGAAGTCTTCACACTTAGGGGGCAGACATCCACCTAACTTTCCAACGAATTTGAGGCCTTCAGTTCCTTTCAATCAGTTCTAGCCTGTGTTCCAAGATGGTTTTACCAGGATATAGCCATTGCATATGCTATAGCTTCTTGGAGCCACTGGTGAGACTATGGTGACAGATGGGCACCAAAAGTGGATGAGCCTTTATGGAGATCTTGTAGACCTGCCAAGGTCTGTGGTACTAGCACTGTCTCTGAGAACCCTAACTCAACTTCTTATCATGGTGGACTTCATTAGAAGTAAAGAAAAAAAAAAATCTACTGTTTGTTTTAAAAGGGGTCACAGGAAACTTTCAAATTTAACCAATCATGAAGAATTATTTCTTTCTTCACTGGAACCAACAACCATATTGTTATTGATATCAATTGATAAAAAGTAGGCAAGACTAATAGCCTAAGTGAGATTTACTAAATCTCTAAACAGATCTAGAAAGAAAAAGGATGGGAAATGGAAGAGATGGAGTGGGAGAAGAGGATAAAGAAGTGGAGAAGTCAGAGTGAAGGGGAAACAAGTAAGTCAGTTTAATAAATACTTATTAGCTCCCAACTCTATGGAAGTAAGCCCAGTTTTGCAATGTGCTGACAGGGATTACAAAGGAAGTAGAATACCTAAGTTTCTTAGAGACTCAGACACCATATCCCAAAGGAAATCTTTCCTGAATTCCCCCCATCTCTATAAATAGTTAGTAATCTCTCCTTGCTGATGTTGCAATGCCAGAGAAACTGAGGCAAGATAGAAAATTAGAGAGTTTTTAATATTTTATTAGAGGGAGAGTTTGGACTAGGGGCAAAACAGGATCCATGTTGACCCCAGCCGGCTGGATCAGACTCTTGTCTCAAAGTATAGTGAGTAAGAAGCAAAGATTCCAGAGACTTTGATAGGGCTGCAAACAAAGGTAAGGTGAGGGTAGAGCTCTGGTGATGCGGAGTTTCAGAAAGGTCCATAAAATTCAATTCTGACAGGTTGGGGGTAAGAAAGGGTTATAAATTCTGATAAGTTGGGAAGAGGACAGGAACCATGAACTCTGGTCCAGAGAGTTCCATCTAGATATCTGAGATAAGCCATCTGCAATTTATGACTCTTTGGAATGCTAGTGGTCAGGGCTGAGAGCCCTAATTATCTCAGTCCTAATGGCCAGGAAGGGGTTTGCCATCAGGCAGACTGAGGCAGAACAATTCAAGGAAACCGAGGCAGGGAAACTGAGGCATAACTGTGCTGTTTTTCTTCTTTAAAATATAATCATTCCTCTGTGAGAGCAGGTTTCTTGGGGAGGTTTTCTGGAGGCAGCCTTAGTTTCAGTTAAAAGTAACAATCACTAAATACAGCCAGCTGAAAAAATTCAAATGTTTATTTCTTATCTCTTTCCAAGCCCGGTTAGCTTTCTTAGAGGCCTCTCTCTCTCCTTGGTTCTAAGAGCTCTTGCAGCTTTGTCCTTTGCTTCTGCCTCTGCTTCTTTCAGCCTCCAACCAGCACAAAGGCGGAAAATGGAATGAATCTCTTGTCTCCTTGCCTGGGGCTAGGCAGCTTTCTGGAGAGCCTTTCAGACCAGCCTTGGTCTCTGGGAGAAGTGCAGGAGCCCAGCCACCATAGTGGTATGAGATGAAGTGAATGAATCTGGCTGCATCTCTGAGAGAGGGCTTCTCTCTGAACTAATTTGACTGGCTTATTGAAGTTCTATTTGTGCTTCTTCTCTGAGAGTGGGATTGTGGGATCCGAGAGTGGGATTGTGGGATCAGAGAGTGGGATTATGGGTTTCCTCCCAGAGTACTCTCTGGCCCTAAGAGCTTCTTGCTTATATGAGCTCTCTAAAGGTGTGAACACAAGCATTGTTTCTATCAGTTCTACTTAGTACCTTGTTTCAAGTTCTGGTCCATAACATCTCTTCAATCATACTGAACCATGCTAAATTAGATAATTATTGTCTCTATCAACTCGAATGACTTAACACTTTGTAAGGATTACAACACATAACAATATGGCTTTCTATTTATTTGTTTGCATATATTATATATCTTTAGTTATATGTATATCTGTACTTGTAATCCAAATACTTTGCAAATTTTTTGGATTGAGTTAAGTATAAAATTGTAAAGTAGGATATTCTCAAGAGAGAGAAGATATGGAGTAATTGGGGAAAGCTCCACAAATGATAACTCAGAAGATGGATTGGATTTGAATGGGTAGAAATGAAGGTAGGACAAATTTCTGGCAGGAGGAACAACATAAATAAAGGGACAGAGAAGTGGGAATCTGATTTTCTTTGAAGAGTGAGGAGACAACAATGAATGAGACAGAGGATGAGAAATAGGAATTGTGGCAGCAGATTACAAAGTAGATTAGAAAATCCAGACCAAGAATGTTGAACTTGATCCTGTAATTAGTAAGGAGCCATTGGAGGAATCTATCAGAAAAGTAACTTTATATCTTGAAGAAGAAAGACCATTTCTGTAAGGAAGCATTTCAATTTGATAGCTCACATTATTATAGTACTTTTAACTTTACAAGGTGTATTCCTAACTAAAAATTGGTCATTTTCTTAGATAAAGAAAATATTCTTTCATTGATAACCGTTGGAGTCCTCAAATTTTATAAATCCTATGCAGTGAACTCATTCCATGGATTGTTACACATTAGGACAATCCTGTTGATGTTATTTTCTTATTTGGGGGAGGGAGGAAATTTACAAGCTTCAAACCACAACATTTACAAGTTAATTGTCCACAATTGAGTATAATATTTGGACCAAAAGCCCGCTCAATTTAGATGATCATGCCAAGGCAGAAAACCTATAACTAAAATATATAAGCTATTTATTCTCTTAAACTTTCTTGTTGGCGCATCTTATAAATGCCCTCGAATTGCTAGCCTGATCATCAAAATTAGAAAGGAGAAAGAGATACATCATCCTTTCCTTCCTGACAAACAAACAAACAATCATTGCTTTTAAAGACAGCCTCATAACTAAGAAGGGGCATACAGAACTTTACCTCAGGATGTAAGAACTCAGAGGGTGCTGCTAGCACTTATACTCCTCAGCAGGTAGAAACAACTCAGCTTAGCACTTGGTTTGCAACAACTATTAGTTATATTAGGCACCTAAGAGATGGTAGGGTCATATACTACCAAAGCAGAATCCCAGATGAGTTCCTCCTTTCCTATTTCTTCCCTCACAGATGGTTTCTCCCATTTTGATAACCTTGGCTCTTCTTCACATAGCTGCTAAAGTAACTTTTCATAAGAACCTATCCAATTATGTTATTCTTCTGTTCAATACATTGTAGTGGTTTTCTTTTGTCTCCATGATAAAGTGTAATACCTCTTTAATTTTTAAAACCTTTCACAACCTGACCCAGTCTGCCTTTCCAATCTCATTACATCCCTTTCCACACTCTACAACTAGCTATTTTATTTCTTTTACGCTGATTGTCCTCCATGCCTAGAATGTAATACCTTACCAATGCTTTATAAAATCCCTCACTTCCTTTAAGACTTTCTTCAAGTTTTACCTTTTATATGAAGCCTTCCCAGATCCCTATACTTGCTGGTGCCTTCTCTCAGCAAAGTACCTTATGTTTACTTTGAACTTATTCTGTATACAGTACAACTTGGCTCACCTGATAGAATACATATTTTCTGAGAGCAGACACTATTTCATTTTTCCTTTGTATCTTCAATGTCTAGCCCAGCGTCTGTCACATAATAAGAACTTATTCAATGCTTGTTAATGGATACATAGATGGATGGATGGATATATGGGATATCAGGAAGTCAGAATTTTTTCCACCATATCTCTCAGATGAATTTATCTGAAGGAGTTGATTTGAGGTCATCTATATATGTGTGATGTTTGCCTGAGGTACCAGATTTATGAGTTACAGCTGTGGTTAAGACCCCAACTATCATTATTTTATGCCCCACCCCACCCCCAATGACTAAGTCTTTGTATTTAGTGAATCTTTAATAAACGCTTCTTGGATTATATAAAAAAATCTTAATAGAACAGTATGGCTGGTCTATGTACTATGGCTCATTTTTAATTGCATTGTCCTGCTAGACTCCTCTATTAAAGCATTCCTATTCTCTCAGTTACCCCTTCCAGATCACATGGCTACATAAGGCTGCTCCCAAAAGGAAGTTAGAATACAATGCTTTTTTTCTCTCCCTGTGGGATACATCACCTTTTTTTATGGAAGGAAATATATTGTAACTTTATAGTACAGTAGGGGTATTGAATTGGGTTTAAAGGCACTAAGAGGGGGTCAGTGACCTCAGACTGGGTTGCAGGATACAGTAGCGCCACAATTTTCCTTCTGGGATTTTCTAGCCTGAAACATTCTGAGCTATTGTATGTGTCTCTCCCCCCCCCCCCCCCCCCCTCCAAGTCCTTCATGGGGGATAGAATGATGTGCAAAATTCAGCAAAGAAGGAAAATGCACTGACCATCCTCTCTGTGTGTAACAAAGGGGAAGAGTAAATTCATTATTTTACCAACTTTTTTTTTTAACTCTCATGTCTATTTTTTTCAATAAAGGGGAATGTGGCTTTAGGACATATGGGTAATCATAGTTTCTTTGAAAATAACAAGGTTTTTTATCTAATTTTTCTTGTGCGGCATGATGAACATAGAAATATGTTTAGAAGAATTGCACATATTTAACCTACAATGAATTGTTTGTTGATTAGTGGAGGGAGACGGAAGGAGGAAGGGAGGGAGAAAAATTTGGATCACAAGGTTTTACAAGGGTGAATGCTGAAAATTACATTTTGAAAACAAAAAGCTATTATTAAAAAAAAAAAAAAAGAAAAAGAAAAGAAAACAACAGGGTTGAATTTTAATTTGGCCAAGGAGATATGTTTTCAGGTGGACGGCCTGATACCTATGTTTTCATGTCCTTTGTTAATAACGTATTAATAAAATGGCAAACTTTAGTGGACAAATCTCTAACTCCAATAGCCCCTAAATCCCTCTGCCTGCTACTCTTCTTCCCCATCCCACCCCAAAGAAAAGCCAAAGTGGAATCAATTTCAATATTTTTTATATAGTAGAGTTTCCCACTGACATTGAGCATGCTAAATACAGAATGAGAATGAGAATGAGAATGAGAGGCAAGGACCTTATTACAGAATGATGGCAGTATCATAGACATAAAGGTAGAAAAGACCTCAAAAGCCTTCCAGACCACCTTCTCCTTTTTTTGATTAAGAGAGACAGGTTCAGAGAGATGAATTTATTTATCCAAAGTCACAAGGGTAATAAGAAAGAGATCTGGGATTGGAACCACAATCCTCTAACTCCAAATGCTCCTTTTACTACACTAGGTTCCCATCCATTGTTTGAAACCATGTAAAATTTACAATTTGCCTGTTTCAAGGTAGTGCTTTGATTCTTTAGGGGAGGATCTAAATTCAAATTTTGCCTCTGACACTTGCTACCTATGTGACTTTGAGAATATCACTTAATGTCTCTCAAGTTCAATTTCCTCATCTGTAAAATAAGGGAGTAGGATTGAATGGCCTCTGAGTCATCAGAGCTCTAGCCCTGGATCTATCTCTGAGCACTAGATTTATGGTCCTGCCATCATTTTGTAATCTACAATCACAATACCTCAATGCTTTCCCATTCTCTGTGACACTTGGAATTTATCATTCTATAAATCCATCACAGAAGATCCACCCTGTGCACTGGGGACATGAAGAACATCCATCAGTTGTCTTTTGTCTTGCTATCTGACAAATAATCATATATATATATATATATATATATATATATATCCTTGACCATGACCTTTATAATACTTCTAGTTCATTCCTGGCACCAAGCTTCAGCCTATTACTGCCTATCAATATTGGTTCACAGTGATCCTGCTGCAAACTATTCACTCTTTAATTACATGTGCATCTGGATTTGAATTCCACTTTAGGCAGAATTCCTCAGGAAAATCACTTAAAACTATTATTTCCTTATCAAGAAAACTGGGATAATACTAGTGTCTATTTCACATGATCTTAGAGGAATCAAGAAAAACTGGATAAACTATCTAAGTGTAAAATGATTTGTAAATCTTAAAAGTACCATATAAATAAATGTTAGCCATCTTTTAAAAATTTCTCTCTCTTCTTTCCTGAATTTGTTAACATACCAGAATGCACATATGCATAGATAATTTTAAAGATTTACCTTTGTAGAGATTTTAAAGAAGGGAAAGGGACCTGTATGTGCAAGAACATTTGTGGCAGCCCCTCTTTGTTGTGGCCAGAAACTGGAAACTGAGTGGATGCCCATCAATTGGAGAATGGCTGAATAAATTGTGGTATAGGAATAATATGGAATATTATTGTTCGATAAGAAATGAGCAACAGGATGATTTCAGAAAGGCCTGGAGAGACTTACACCAACTGATGCTGAGTGAAATGAGCAGGACAAGGAGATCATTATATACTTCAACAACAATACTATATGATGATCAATTCTGATGGACATGGCCATCTTCAGCAATAAGATGAGCCAAATCAGTTCTAATGGAGCAGTAATGAACTGAACCAGCTACGCCCAGTGAAAGAACTCTGGGAGATGACTAAGAACCATTACATCGAATTCCTATTCCCTATATTTTTGCCTACCTGCATTTTTGATTTCCTTCACAGGCTAACTGTACGATATTTCAGAGTCCAATTCTTTTTGTACAGCAAAATAACGGTTTGGATATGTATACCTACTTTGTATTTAATTTATACTTTAATATATTTAACATGTATTGGGCATCCTGCCATCTAGGGGAGGGGGTAGGGGGAAGGAGGGGGAAAAATTGGAACAAAAGGTTTGGCAATTGTTAATGCTGTATAATTACCCATGCATATAACTTGTAAATAAAAAAGCTATTTAAAAAAAAAAAAAAAAGATTTACCTTTGTAAAACCTTGTGTTCCAATTTTTTTTCCTTTCCTTCCCCCTTACCCACTCCCCTAGATGGCAAGTAAACATGTGCAATTCTTCTATACGTAATTCCACAATTATCATGATGTGCAAGAAAAATCAGATCAAAAAGGAAAAAAAAATGAGAAAGAAAACAAAATGCAACCAAAATACAACAATAAACAATGGTGAAAATACTACATTCAGTCCCCACAGCCCTCTCTGGGTACAGATGGCTCTCTTCATCACAAGACCATTGGAAGTGGTCTGAATCACCTTGCTACTGAAAAGAGCCATGTCCAATAGAATTGATCATCACAAAATCTTGTTGCTGTGCACAATGTTCTCCTGGTTCTACTCACTTCATTTAGCACCAGTTCATGTAAGTCTCTCCAGGCTTCTCTGAAATCATCCTGCTGATCATTTCTTATAAAGCTGTAATGTTCCATAACATTCAAATACCAAAACTTATTCAGCCATTCTCCAACAGATGGATAGTCACTTAGCTTCCAGTTTCTTAACACTACAAAAAAAAAAAAAAAAAAGACTGCTACAAACATTTTGCATACATAGGTCTTTTTCCCTTCTTCATACTTTCTTTGGGATATAGGCCCAGTAGAGACATTGTTGGATCAAAGAATATGCACAGTTTGATAGCCCTTTGGGCATAGTTCCAAATTGCTCTCCAGAATGGTTGGATCTGTTCACATCATCACACATGCATCAGTGTGGTACATTGTTGATGGAATTGTGAACACATCCAGCCATTCTGGAGAACAATTTGGAACTATGCTCAAAAAGTTATCAAACTGTGCATACCCTTTGACCCAGCAGTGTTTCTACTGGGCTTATACCCCAAAGAGATACTAAAGAAGGGAAAGGGACCTGTGTGTGCCAAAATGTTTGTGGCAGCCCCTCTTTGTAGTGGCTAGAAACTGGAAACTGAGTAGATGCCCATCAGTTGGAGAATGGCTGAATAAATTGTGGTATATGAATGTTATGGAATATTATTGTTCTGTAAGAAATGACCAGCAGGATGATTTCAGAAAAGCCTGAAGAGATTTGCATGAACTGATGCTGAGTGAAATGAGCAGGACCAGGAGATCATTATATACTTCAACAACAATACTATATAATGATCAATTCTGATGGATGTGGCCCTTTTCAACAATGAGATGAACCAAATCAGCTCCATTTTTTCAATAATGAATAGAACCAGTTACACCCAACAAAAAACTCTGGGAATTGAGTGTGAATCCCTCTATTTTTGTCCGCCTGCATTTTTGATTTCCTTCACAAGTTAATTGTACATTATTTCAAAGTCCGATTCTTTTTGTGCAGCAAAATAACTGTATGGACATGTATACATATATTGTATTTAACATATACTTTAACATATTTAACATGTATTGGTCTACCTGTATCTGGGGGAGGATGTGGGGGGAAGGAGGGGGAAAATAAAATTACCCATGCATATATCTTGTAAACAAAAAGTTATAATAAAGAAAAAAAATGCATCAGTGTCCCAGTTTTCTCACATCCCCTCCAACATTCATCATTATCTTTTTCCTATCATCTTAGCCAATCTGAGAAGTGTGTAGTGGTACCTCAGAGTTGTCTTAATTTTCATGTCTCTGATCAAAAATGATCAATCAATAATCAATAAGTTTTTCATATGTCTATAAATGGTTTTAATTTCTTCATCTGAAAATTGTCTATTCTTATCCTTTGATCATTTATCAATTGGAGAATGGCTTGCATTCTTATAAATTTGAGTCAATTCTCTATATATTTTAGAAATGAGGCCTTTATCAGAATCCTTAGATGTAAAACGAATCTCCCAGTTTATTGCTTCCCTTCTAATCTTGTCTGCAGTAGTTTTGTTTATACAAAAACTTTTAAATTTAAATATTCATTTTGCATTCCATAATGTTCTCAAGTTCTTCTTTGGTCACAAATTCCTTTTTCCTCCAGAGATCTGAGATATAGACTATCCTTTGTTTCAATGGAGGTGATTTTTGTGGAGATGTGCATTCTGTTATTTTGCTGAGATACTATCTTAATTTTTTGATAAGTTTCTAAAATAAGGTTGCTTTTTTTGTTGATGTTCAGTCATTTCAATCATATCTATGTTCCCATAGATTTTCTTGGCGAAGATACTGCAGTGGTTTGTCATTTCCTTATCCAGATCATTTTGTAGATAAGAAAACCGAGTTAAACAAAGGTTAAATGACTTGCCCAGGATCACACAGCTGTTGTCTAAGGTCAAATTTGAACTCAGGTTTTTCTGACTCTAGCCCTGACATTCTATCTGCTGCGCCATCTAGCTGCCCCTGTGGAGATAATTTTGTCCCCGCTTTGTCTATGCTTATACTCTTTCTTCCTCAATATTTTACTAGTTTTTTCCTAATTCTTTTGCTATTGTTCCTCCGTACATTACATATAATACAATGACAAATAATAGTGGAGATAACAAGCACCTTTCTTCACTCTGATCTTGTTGGGAAAGTTTCCAATACTTTTACAATATAAATAATAGTAGTTTGTGGTGTTAAGCAGATACTTTTGATCTTATTAAGGAAAGGTCTCTTTATTCCTATAGATTGGGGGGAGTGGGTAATGCATTTTGATAATAGTACTAATGTGTTCAGGATAGCAATTCCTAGTTTGAAATGATATGATTGAGGTTCAGGCACTAGATGATGATGATATGGTATAGCTTCTAAAGGAAAGATAGCAATAATTTTAAAATCCCCCGACCATAGGAGGCTTCTTTCATAACATCATAACAATCTGTCAGTGATTCTAGAGTCTTCTGGCTTTGGAATCTGTAATCCTGAGGTCCCCCCCTCCAATCTTGGAGTACTGTTGTTCAGGCAATCTGTATGTCAATGATTGTAAAAGTTTTCTGGCCTAGGAATATAATATTTTTTCCCTTAGACTTTAGGGAAGATATATTAGTGATCCTGAGATTCTCTAATCTTAGAGTGCTATTGTTCTGAAAATCTTGTCTGTCAATGATTCTAAAGTCTTCTGGCTTTGGGATAGTCATTGTCAGCAGGTTTCCTCGGAGCTGAAGGGTCTTATACCTCACCTAAAGTTTCTCCACTGTCTGTGACCCTCTACAAGGAAGAGGGGTTGCAACCAAGGAGACTGAGGCAGAACAATTCAAGGAACTGAAGCAAAACAATTTAGGGAAAGTGAGGCAGAACATTTCAAGGAAACTGTGGCATAACAGTTTTACATGAATAGCACATGGGTTCAAAGAAATACAACTAGTCAAGTCAGTCATAGCAAATGAGTGATTTATTTGGGGGGAGGGATACAACTTTTTATATCTCAGGGGAGACAGAGGAGTGGTGGGGCAAGATCTTGGGAGTAAGAGGAAGAATCAAGGAGATGTTGGGGAGAGGTCAGGGAGAGATCAAGGAAGAGCCACATTGAATCTACTTGGATGACCAGGGCATGGAATTGTCTAAAGATATGCTCCTCAAAATAGTCACAAATGTTAAAGTACTAGCAATGAAAAGCCAGATGAGCTCCAGCTTCTCAGTGTTCTGTGCTTAACACGACTGTCAGGGAAAAAAAATGACCTGATTAATAAAGGATTGAAATGGACTTGGTTTTTTTTTGGTTTTTTTTGTTTGTTTTGTGTTTATTTTTTAGCAATTCTTGAGAAAAAGTTAGGTTAGAGTTTGTATCAGTGGTATGGCTGGAGACATCTGGGGAGTAGAAAAAGCCAAAATTGGCCTCTCAGAGTTCAGCTAGGTTCCAGAGTCAGAGCTTAATTTTCCAGTGGAAAGGAAATGGAGATGATGGGAGACAATTTGGATGAAGATGTTTTTAGTTTTGTTAAGAAATAATTTGGCATAGTAGTTTCTGATGCTTTAAAAAATGTCTATTATTTATTGTGAATTCCCCTTCTTCATAATGAATTAATAATTAACTTTGTTTTTCCTCTGCTTTTGCAATTGGGAGGGGGGTTCACATATGTTTTAATTTAAATATTCTTCATGTCATGGTTTTTTTAAAAATATATACCTCTTCTCCAAATAAATTCAGGACAAGAATAAATGAATAAAGATAACATCACGTCAGTCCAAACCCTGCTATAATTTGAAATAATCAGCATAATTTACTAATTTTTTTTCCAGTTTCTTAATCATTCTTAAGGAAAATCATAAATGGGGCCACACCATCCTCAGGGAAGTGTAACAAAGTCACCTTGGTTTCATGCTTTTGCCGATAAAGGACTGCTGGTTTTTGAAATTAGCAAGGATTTGCTTGATTTGTTCTGCAGCTTGCATCATGAAAGGTTTTACTCTAGCTTTTGTCCCTCTAGACTGCCTTTGACTTCTTACAATCTTTGATGTATTTTTTGTAAGATTCTTTTGTGAAGCTGGTTTCCTGCAGAGGATGGTTCATTATTATGTCAACTTCAGTGACTCTGTCCTTCACCCTCAGGACTTTCACCAGAGGCATTTCCACAAATGAGTGAATGAATAGTCTGCTTTGTTCTGCTGGCCATCTTCCCTTACATCTCAAGGCATAGCTCATTCTTGATCTACCAAATTTTGTAAAATTAGAGAATATTTCATCTTGAGGGGACAGTAGTGAGAGGAAAGGGGGCAAAAAGGGGGGTGGAGAGAGAGAGAAGTCCAAAAGAACTTTTTTCCTCTACAAAAATAAGATTAGCTAATGATTTATTTATTTCATTAGTTTTTTTTTTTTTCAAAAAAGCTCTTAGGTTTTTTTGTTTTTAACTTAACTCAATAGTCTTTTTGTTTTCAATTTATTTCTTTCTAATTCTAAAATTTTCTATTTTGATGTTTGTTTTAAAATGATTCATTGCTTTTCTCAGCTTTTTGCTATATTCTTTGGTCTTCTTAGTTCTTTTTATTTAAGCAAATGTGAGTGTTCTAAGATGAACACTTTTCTCTAAGAGATATTTAACTGCATCCCCTAAGTTTCGCCATGTTATCTAATTTTATTCAGTATGATTACTTATTATTTATAAAATTCATTTCTTTTTCCTATTATCCTTTATTTAGGACAACATTATTTCATCTCCAGTCAGCTTATCTGTCCTTCAGAATATTTTTCCATATGGTTTCAATTTTTCATATTATGATATATTAGTGATATAATTAATTTCTCTAACTTTCTTTTTTCTTTTTTTTCTTTTTTAATATTAGCTTTATATTTTCAAACTATATGCAAAGGTTTCAACATTCACCCTTGTAAAACTTGGTCTTCCAAATTCTTCTTTCTTCCTTACCCTCCCTCTCCCCCAGACAATAAGCAATCCAATATATGTTAAACATGTGCAATTCTTCTATACATATTTCTACACTAATTCACATTGCACAAGAAAAATCAGATCAAAAAGGAAAAAAAGAGAAAGAAAAAAAAAAGCAAGCTAACAATAACAAAAATGTTTTCTCTAACTTTCTATAGCAAATTATGGGTTCTTAGACAATTTTCAGACGAAGAAATTGAAACTATTTCTAGCCATAGGAAAACATGCTCCAAGTCATTATTAATCCAAGAAATGCAAATTAAGACAATTCTGAGATACCACTACACACCTGTCAGATTGGCCAAGATGACAGGAAAAGATAATGCTGAATGTTGAAGGGGATGTGGAAAAAAACAGGGACACTGATACATTGCTGGTGGAATTGTGAATACCTCTAGCCATTCCGGAGAGCAATTTGGAACTATGCTCAAAAAGTTATCAAACTGTGTATATCCTTTGATCCAGTAGTGATATTATTGGGCTTATATCCCAAGAGATCTTAAAGAAGGGAAAGGAACCTGTATGTGTAAAAGTATGTTTGTGGCAGCCCTGTTTGTAGTGGCCAGAAATTGGAAACTGAGTGGATGCCCATCAGTTGGAGAATGGCTGAATAACTTATGGTAAATGAATGTTATGGAATATTATTGTTCTATAAGAAATGACCAGCAGGATGATTTCAGAAAGGCCTGGAGAGACTTACACCAACTGATGCTGAGTGAAATGAGCAGAACCAGGAGATCATTATATACTTCAACAATAATACTATATGATGATCAATTCTGATGGATGTGGCCCTCTTCAACAATGAAATGAACCAAATCAGCTCCATTTGTTCAATAATGAATAGAATCAGCTACACCCAGCTACACACTCTGGGAAATGAGTGTGAACCACTACATAGCATTCCCAATCCCTCTATTTTTGTCTGCCTGCATTTTTGATTTCCTTTACAATTTAATTGTACATTATTTCAAAGTCCTATTCTTCTTGTGCAGCAAAATAACTGTATGGATATGTATACATATATTGTATTTAATATATACTTTAACATATTTAATATGTATTGGTCTGCCTGCCATCTGGGGGAGGGGGTGAGGGGAAGGAGGGGTAAGATTGGAACAAAAGGTTTTTCAATTGTCAGTGCTGAAAAATTACCCATGCATAGATCTTATAAATAAAAAGCTATAATAAAAAAAAATTATGGGTTCTTTTTGCCCTGCTACATGTACAAATTAGATAAAAGTTGAATGGGGAAAAGTGAAGATTTTTCAGAGACTGTAGAATAGACCATAGGTCAGATCTCAAATCTAGGTTTCAGGAAATCATGTGATCTCTATTCTCAGAGGATTGTAGGGCAGAAAAGGTCAAACCCTAAGTCTAAACTTCGGGAAGTCAGAAGTAAACATCATTGATGATCATTGGTCAATGGATATTTCCTTTTCAATCCATCCAATGAATTTAAAAATCATCAGGAAGGGGAGGAGAGTGTGCCTGACTTTTTTTTGCTATATAAGCCATTTTCTAGTTCTGTCATAGGCCACACACCATGCTGAATGTCCAGTTGGTATGCTTGGCCTGCTTCTGTAATGTCAAAAGAAACTGAGCAGGACAGAGATTAGAAACCAATTCAATAGTTTATTAAATGGAGAGAAATACTGGGACCAATGGATCCCAGGGCTAGACGAGACTATCATCTCAAAGGGTCTAGCCCCAAGTATCGGGACAGTAAGCCTTTTATGGCATAACAAGAACAATGACATAATGCAGAGACCTAGGTGGGGATAGCCTCATAGATGGAGGTTACTGATATTTTAATGACATTAAGGAATGTCTATAACACCTTTATCTCAACCATTAAGAGGGGACGGTCATACCCTTAAGGTAGAATACGAAATAGGACAAATGGAGGAACTGATCACCCCATTAAAAGTGACCTTTGGCATTACACTTCTTGCAAGAACTGAATAAAGGTTTTTTCTGTGTGCATCTGGAGATCCCTCCAAGTATTCAATTTGGGTAAGGGGATTCTAGCACCCTCTTCCACACAAAGTGCTGTGTGTTACAGGAAATAAATGGAAAGGGTTCTTAATATCCCTATTCAATAATTGTCAAAGATTTATCATATTATTAATCAAAAGACGCCATGGAATTTAGCCAGATGGGAAATAAGCCCAAAACAAGCTGCTTGCTGCCCAGTGCTTGCCTGGTTGTAAGCTAATGCAGGAGTATTGTTAACAATCAAATACTTTTTTAAAATAAAAAAAAAGGATTCTTTATTCGATTCTTGTATGAAGCAAGTGTACTCCCAAGGAGGACACACTGAATTCAGAATTAGCAGCAAGGGTTATACTGTTAGTTCAGTTCCTTAACCCTCCCTTCAAGATTCAGATTGGTCAGATTTATAGTCAAAGTTACTTACAATTAATTGGATTTACAGAGCTACAATTGTTCTGATTTACAATCCTCTTTATTCACCCATTTTATCTATCAAAAGACTTGTGTCCCATCATTGATCTTAGCAGGTTTGGGTGGGATTAAACCTTTGTCAGGAATTTAGTTGTTTCTCCAATTCCTTGACTCACAGGGTAACTGGTTGGAGATATCTTAACAAGATAGTCCACTCCACCCTTCATCCTGTTTTGACAATATCAGTAGAAACCTAACTTCTTGGATACTCCTCACAATATCTAGTTTCTCAACTATTCTGTTCAGATCCTTATTTTTTTTTTCTTTCTATCAGATTTGCTTACATGTGAAAGAGGCACAGTAAAGTCAACATCAATTATTGTTTTACTACCTAAGTCTTCCTATAATTCAATTAGCTTTTCCTTTACGTATTTAGATGCTATTACATTCAGGATACATATTTAATAATGGTATTATTTTATTATTCATAGTATACATATATAAGTATAACCTAATGTACTTGTCTCTCTTGGTAATACTTATTTTTATTATTGATTCATCTAAGATCATGCTTATGATTGCTGCTATTTTACATTCAATCAAAGAATAAAAATTATATTCCAATGCTTCAGTCTAGTTCCCTATAAATTTATGTTTTAAGTACATTTCTTCTATATAGCAAATTTGGGAGCTTTGTTTTCTAATCTATTCTTCCATTCTCTTTTGTTTTTTGGAGTTTCTGGTTATGTAATCTATTATCTTCCTAGCACCTTGCAATTTTTTCTCTTTAGCTTGGAAGCCCTGCACTTTTATACTCATATGTCTAGATAAGTAAAATCTAGGATTTCTCTGTTTATTATCTGGAATTTATAAATTTCACCTTTGCCTAAAGTTGCAATATTTGTTAGCAATTTTAAAAATAATTTCCTGAAATCTGGCATCCAGGATTGTTTTTTGTTTGTTTCATTATACTCTACTGAGAGACTAATGATTCTTAAGTTATTACTACAAATTAATTTCTTTTAAGTAACAAATCTTCCATTGGTTTTCCAATATAATTATGTGGTTTTTTTTGCTCAAAATTTTTTTTTATACATTGAATATTTTAGATCTAAATACTTTGTTCCTTATTTCAGATCTGTTCATTTCTTTGCAAAGGTTTCAAGCTATTTTCCCTTCAAATTTTTCATTTAGACCTCTAAATTCACTTCTCATTTCTTCTTTCAGCTATATTCTAACTAATCTTAGGCTTCTTGTAGCAATTCCATTCTCTTTTGTGGGTTCTTGTAATGGGCTGAGACTTGAGTTGATGCGCTGAGGTCCCAAGCACGTGAGGCTAAATAGTAATTGGATTATACTCTATTAATATACACGCTTGGATAAAGAATGCCCCCTCCCCCCCACTCTCTGTGAAAGTCCTGATGTGTTGTATAGGAAATGACGATTTTGGTGGGTGGAGGCAGAGAGACAGGAAGAGAGGCTAGGAGAGATTGGCCTGGGTTCCATCCTGGTAGCTGTTGGTCGTGTGGCTGCTGATCTAGCTAGCTTCTTGATTCAGCTGCACACATTGCTATTGCCCATTCTCTTCCACCTCCGATCTTTCTTCACTGAGAATAAAGACTGACAATTTTCCCCTAACCTGAATTCCTGACTCCGGCTGATTTTAAAATACGCGGTCTTCACAGGTTCTTTGTAACATTCTAATTTTATTTTATAAATTTATTTTATAATTATTCTTTTTTTTTTTATTAAGTTTTATCTTAGTATTCTCTTATTCTATATTATTTACCTAATTATTATGAGTGATGCTTTTATTTTTCTTTTTTCACTATGGCAGTCTATTTTTTCCTAGCAGGACTTTTTTATATGGATTTCTCTCTTTTTTGCTTTTAATTTTTTTTTGTTATTCTGCATTTTTAAAAGCAAATTTGTTGGATTTCTAACTGTTTTGAAATAGTGAGGTCAAAGAAGTTTCCCCTATACAAAATGTCCTTGAGAGAAGTCTCTCCCATCTCCCTTCTAAGCTCTATGTTATATAGTTCCTAATGTATTCCCTTTCCCCAATTTTCCTTGTTATTATTCATACTTGCTTAAATGATTCATCCTAGTCTTTCCAACGAGAATAGAATATTAATCTTTGATAGTAAGGAATATTTGATTCCTGTCTTTGTATCTCCAGCATCTTAGCACATGCTTTGCATAGAACAAGTATTTAATAAATATTTGTTGAATTGAATTATAGTACAAAGGACTGAATTAGAGATATGGACCATTTGTTTATTAAAGTACACCAGTTTGGTTCATTGGGATAACTAATTAAATGGGGAGATATGGAAGGGAAGGTCAATCAGAAGAATCCCCAAGTCATTCTGATGATCATTCCTCTCCCATTATAGAGTATGATTATAGATAGTATTAGGACCTAGTAGATAGATACAACTCCTGATTGGTTTTCAGTGATTCGGATTCTGAATGGTTTCAAGTGATTGCAGTTGTCCCCCAAGATACTCATTAGGAAGATTCTATAATTTCTGTTCAAATGACTGACTTACACATCCAGGCCTTTTTGCTCTCCTGAGTTCCAGCATAACATCTCCATCTGTATGGTGGACAGTTGTAACTTGAAGTCCTGTATGTATCCCCAAATCACCACATACAAAACTGGATTTTGTTTTTTCTTCAGTACTTTTGTCAACTAATCAATAAGCAAGCATTTATTAAGCAACTACTCTGTGCCTGTCAGGTAGTGTGTTAAGCTATCGAAATACAAGGAGAGAGGAACAAATCTTGTCTTCAAGGAGCGTATGTTCCTATCAGAGGAGAAAAACACAAACATGTACATACAGACACACACACATATATATATACATACACATCACTTATCATCATATAGATTTTATTTATATTTACATGTATATATGTAATGTACACATACATAGATGATCATTTTGGATGAGTATCCTAGTATCTGGGAAGATCAGTAAAGGTTTTATGTAGAACATAATTCTTTGAGATGGACTTTGAAGGAAACTAAGGTTTTTAAGAGGCAAGAAAGAGAAGGATGTACACTCCACAATCTTCTAAGAGATGGGAAGTAGACCATTTTGTAGAAGAAATAATAGGAAGGCCAGTGTGGTTAAAATATAGAATGTATAAAGAAGAAATATGTAATGAATCTAGAAAGGTAGGTTGGGCCCAGGTTTCTGAGGGTCTTAAATATCAAACAGAGAAGTTAATATTTGATCCTAAAGATAACTGGGAAACATTAGAGTTTAATGAGGAGTGACATGCTCAAATTTAGTCTTTAGGAAAATCACTCTGGGAGCTATGAGGGAAGAACAGATAAAAGTGCAGGGAAAGACCTGAGGCAGAAAGACCAATTAGGGAGCCATTGTAATTGTCCAGGCAAAAAATATCTAAAGGGATAGTTGTGACTGAAGAAGAGTGTTCCAAAGAAAGAGGTGTGAAACTAGAGTCAGTAAGATTTGGTAAATGATATGTTATATGGGGTGAGGGGAAATGAGGAGTCAGGGTTGACACTAATAATAAAAACCTTGTTAATTAAGAGGATGGTGATCTCTTCAACAATAATGGGGAAATTCAGAAGAGACTTGGGTTTGAGGATAAATTTAATGAGTAGTGTTTCACATATCTATAGGATATATAGTTGTAAATGACCAACAGGCAGTTGCAGGCCTCGGGGTTAGAGTTTAGGATAGAGAATAGGGTTAAACCAAGAGATCTGGTATCATTTATATAAATGAACTTCCCTGTTTCTATTAAAGATATCATCCTACTTCTAGACATCTTTTAGTCTTCTACCCCATTCCCAATTAGCTCCTAAATTTTATCACTTCTGCCTCTCTATGTTCCTAACATTAAACCCTTTTCTCTACTCCACCTTTCAACTGGATTATTATGATAGCCTCTTTGTAATTTCTCCTTTATCTAGTCTCTCCCTTTTTGAATTCCACCTCTACACAATAGCAAAATTGATATTCCTAAAACCCAGGAATTTTCATTCCTTTTCTCAGGAAGCTTCAGTGGCTCTCTTTGCTACTTAAAGCCCTTCATAATATAGCTCCAGTCTATCTTTATTGTAATATTCGGGCTAGCTTTCTGGAAGTCCTTTCAAGGAAGGTCTTTAGGTAGAGAAGTGATGAAGGCAAGAGAGCCACCAGGAGAATGGTAAAAATGTAATGTCTCATTTCCAGTCCTCAGTCCTAAAATACCTTGGTATGATTACATCATTACAGCACACTATGTATGTGTGAACTAGAGAACCATTACATCACCATGCTAAGTATTAAATATATGTATACTAAAGAATCCTCATCTCATCAATTCCACTGAGTTAACACCTTTTTTCAAGTATACTTCTCCAGAGTTCTGACCCTCTACATTTGTAGACTTTATATATTTTCCATGTTCAACCAGACTGGTCTATTTGCTATTCTTCATCCAACTTTGATCACCATACTTTTGAACAGATTGTCTTCCATAACTGGAACATTTTTCTCAACTTTTTCAAACCTAGAGTTCTCTTTGAGACTCAGTTGAAGTATCATCCCTTATTCTTCAGTCATTGTAGTAAGTATCAATTTTTTGTGGCCCCTTTTGGGCTATCTTTTTGGCTCCTACCATTCACAGGTTAGAAGCTGGTTCCAGACAGACAAATGCACACGCGCGCACACACACACACACACACACACACACACACACATGAAGAGAGAAAAGGAAAGAAATAAAGAAAGTAAAAAACAGAATGCTTCAATATGCATTCAGAGCTATGAGGGAAGAATAGTTATTATTAATTCTTTTTCTTAAAAGTGGTAGCATTTTTTATCATGAGTCCTTTGGGGTTGTCTTGGATCATTGTATTATTGAGAATAACTAAGTCATTCATAGTAGATCATTGTATGATATTACTATTACTGTGTACACTGTTCTCCTGATTCTATTTAATTCATGTTGTATCACTTCATGTAAATCTTTTTAGATTTCTTATAGCACAATAGTATTCCATTACAATCATATATCACAACTTCTTCATTCATTCCCCAATTGGTGGACATCCTCTCAGTTTCCAATATTTTGCCATCACAAAATCACAGCCTTAAATATTATTGTACAAATAGTCCTTCCCCACCTCTTTTCTCTTATCCCTTTGGGATACAGATATAGTAGAGGTATCAATGAATCAAAAAGTATGGCCAGTTTTTTTTTTCTTCAATTTTTTAAATAATAGCTTTTTATTTTTCAAAATCATGCAAAGATAGTTTTCAACATTCATCTTTGAAAAACCTTGTGTTTCATATTTTCCTCCCCACTCTTTACCTCCTCCCCACTCTAGACAGCAAGTAATCCAATATAAGTTAAACATGTGCAATTCTGCTAAACATAGTTCTCTCTCTCTATATGTGTATGTGTGTTTGTGTGTGTGTGTGTATACACACACACAATACATATACATGCATGATAAACACAAGAGAGGTTCGGGTGAGAAGTGTTGATTGAATTGTTTGAAGCAAAACAGATATATTAGTATTTCTATCTTCAATGAAGGCAAAAGGCACATGAAGAAGAACCTTTACAGCGTAGGTCCTATCTGAAACAATGTTACATGCCTGAGGGAAGAATTCTAATGTTTTAATTACAGCAAACAGTTCATTCTGTTGAGTAGACTCATAGGGAGTGTGGAGAACCCATTGTTGATTGGTACTAGGGCATACTACCGTAGCTATTCCTGATTTGGTGGCGTTGGTGAACACTGTTGGGCGCACAACTGGTTCTCTAGATATTATCTTAGGAGGGACCATAGGGGACTGGTCATTTGATACAGATATCATAGGTAGGTTTAAAGCTTACAATGGACACTATGGAGGCCCACAACAAGTTGTCTTATGCAATAGCTAAAATGTGTTGTTCTGGTATGGGAGCATACACAATTGGGAGGTCCCATTAAGACATAGTGTCCTTTGTATGCAGGACCAAAGAAATTCAGCCAGCAAGTCCATCCAAGATACTATGACCTTCATGGTTCTTCGAGGGTGCAACCACTGGATAGGGTCCTCTCCTTGATGGAGCATGGCATACATGGGGGCATTTTTTTTGTATTGTTAACTCAATTGGAAGGGTGGGATCTATATGTGTGAGCCATTTAAACCATAACTGTTGAATAAAGACTGTCTCTGGCTGCTGGAGTCCACTGACGGGGGGACAATAGTGAAGGCTCACCGGGTAAAATGTCATATAAGGGCTTCATTAGCGAAGGTGGAATGGGAACTACTGACCTCATCCACTGTATCAACCCAATCACCTTTTGAAAATCGTTCAAAGTCTGATTCTTTTTGTACAGCAAAATAACGTTTTGGTCATGTATACTTATTGTGTATCTAATTTATATTTTAATATATTTAACATCTACTGGTCATCCTGCCATCTAGGGGAGGGGGTGGGGGGGTAAGAGGTGAAAAATTGGAACAAGAGGTTTGGCAATTGTTAATGCTGTAAAGTTACCCATGTATATATCCTGTAAATAAAAGGCTATTAAATAAAAAAAAAAAAAAAAAAAGAAAATCGTTCAAAGTCGTCACTTTGGTCATATCCAATTGGGGAGGATATAGAAAAACATACATACACTCTGGCCACCACATAACCCAGGTAAGAAAAAGGGGTTTGACAAAGACCCCAGTTTTTGGGATAAGAATGCATTATTTGACAAAAATTGCTGGGAAAATTGGAAATTAGTATGGCAGAAACTAGGCATTGGCCCATACTTAACACCGTACACCAAGATAAGGTCAAAATGGGTTCATGATCTAGGCATAAAGAATGAGATCATAAATAAATTGGAAGAGCATAGGATAGTTTACCTCTCAGACCTGTGGAAGAGGAAGGAATTTATGACCAAAGAAGAACTAGAGATCACTATTGACTACAAAATTGAAAATTTTGATTATATCAAATTGAACAGTTTTTGTACAAACAAAACTAATGCAGGCAAGATTAGAAGGGAAACAATAAACTGGGAAAACATTTTTACAGTCAAAGGTTCTGATAAAGGACTCATTTCCAAAATATATAGAGAATTGACTCTAATTTATAAGAAATCAAGCCATTCTCCAATTGATAAATGGTCAAAGGATATGAACAGACAATTTTCAGATGATGAAATTAAAACTATTACCACTCATATGAAAGAGTGTTCCAAATCACTATTGATCAGAGAAATGCAAATTAAGACAACTCTCAGATACCACTATACACCTGTCAGATTGGCCAGAATGACAGGGAAAGATAATGCAGAATGTTGGAGGGGATGTGGGAAAACGGGGACACTGATACATTGTTGGTGGAATTGTGAATACATCCAGCCATTCTGCAGAGTGGAAAGACCACAAGGGTCAGGTTTGCACAATTTGGAACTATGCCCAAAAAGTTATCAAACTGTGCATACCCTTTGATCCAGCAGTGTCTCTACTGGGCTTATACCCCAAAGAGATACTAAAAAAGGGAAAGGGACCTGTATGTGCCAAAATGTTTGTGACAGCCCTGTTTGTAGTGGCCAGAAGCTGGAAAATGAATGGATGCCCATCAATTGGAAAATGGTTGAGTAAATTGTGGTATATGAATGTTATGGAATATTATTGTTCTGTAAGAAATGACCACAGGACAAATACAGAGAGGATTGGCAAGACTTACATGAACTGATGCTGAGCGAAATGAGCAGAACCAGGAAATCATTATATACCTCAACAGGGATACTGTATGAGGATGTATTCTGATGGAAGTGGATTTCTTCAACAAAGACAAGATCTAACTTAGTTTCAATTGATCAAGGATGGACAGAAGCAGCTACACCCAAAGAAAGAACACTAGGAAATGAATGTAAACTGCTTGCATTTTTGTTCTTCTTCCCAGGTTATTTATACCTTCTAAATCCAATTCTCCCTAAGCAACAAGAAAACTGTTCGGTTCTGCACACATATATTGTATCCAAGATCTACTGTAATCTATTTAACATGTATAGGACTGCTTGCCATCTTTGGAGAGAGGGTGGAGGGAGGGAGGGGAAAAATCAGAACAGAAGTGAGTGCAAGGGATAATGTTGTAAAAAATTACCCTGGCATAGGTTCTGTCAATAAAAAGTTATTTAATAAAAAAAAAAAAAAAAAGGTTTGAGTTTGAGTTTTATCAGATGCAGGGTATAAGCCATTAAGCTGCAATGCAGTAAGGATTGTTTGGTGCACATGTTGTAACTGAGTTTCATCATTAGCATCTATTGCTAGCAATAGATCATCCATATAGTGGACAATCAAAGCATTGGGAAATTCCTGCCTAAACGGTTGTCTTACTTTGTTAACATATCACTGACATAAGGTTGGACTGTTTTGCATGCCTTGGAGACTGACAGGATGAATTATTATGCTCACTGAAACTGTACAACCTGTGGGGGGAGTTTTAACTTATGCTTGCTGTAAGAAAGCCACAAGAAGGTTTTCAAACCTGTCTATCCAATCCGTTCCTTCTGTTCCCTTATACTTGGGTTTTCTAGTTTCTGTAGAAATCTTTGCAGTGCTGGGAGTGGGATACTCATACTTTGGCAGCAATGGATACAATCAGCAGGGGAGGAAAAGGTGGAAGTGGAGGTAAGGTTTCTAACTCTGGCTCTGCCGCTTCTTTGCCACTCAGGGATCCTCCAGTCTGGCACTGTGTACTCAGAGTGAGTGGACAGCGAGTGGGGCCTTTAAGAGCTGCTCTGACTATCCCAAAGAGCATTAAAATCTGTGTCTCCTAAGACACCAGGAGTTGTATCCTCATAAGAAGTCATTTGGTACCCTATAGTGCCAATTTTGTCAGGGTCAAGTCCCATGTATTCCAACCATAGGGACACCATCAGAAGGATTTTTACAAACTTACTGCATTGTTTAAGATGTACTGTGATGTGTTTCTGTTTAGCCAATTTATATACCTGTTTACTGTACACATCAACAATCAAGGGTGTCACTAAAGGGAAGCTGAATTCAGATCCCATCCCGGAAGGCTTATAGTACTTCCCCAGTCTCAACCTCCCCAACATCTTAGGCTAAGTGGCTACTCTGTCTCTGGGTGCTCAAAACCTGCATTCCCCTAACTTCTGTCTGTCCCTGTTCAAGCGCCAGTTATTGGGGTCTTCAACTAGGGCAGACCTGCTGAGTCTGAGCACTTACCCAATTATTGCGGCCTCTACGACCTTCGGAAAGCTCCAGATACAACAGAGTAGTCTGACATCACTAATGCAGTTAGAGAAGCTTTATTGCTTGGTTACATCATCTTGTCCCTTCTACTGCTTCCTCTCTCTCCCTCTCATCTGCCCTTGCCAACGTGCCCCAGCAACAAGTATGTGTTTAGCTTGTGTATCCAGGAGCCCAACTCCTGAGACAATGGAGGCTATCTCGATTTGGTGCGTGCTCGATGCCTGTCCTGACATGTCTACAGAGTGTGTACCCTGTACCTTTAGCCAGTGAGGCAGAATTTACACCCAAGGCCTCAAAATCCATTTCCAAGAATGAGCTGACCAAGATCCAACCAGCCAAAGACCATAAGGGTCAGGTTTGCACAAGATGTGTTTTTGCATAGACTTGTTGCCTATGCAAATGGGGCATTGTATGCAAGGTACAGATGAAGGGTCTCAAGATTAATGCAGACTCTTGTTATTTTGTTCCCTAGCATTCTTGTTGGTAGGTTCCTTAACATGGGTCCTTTTCCTTTTTTTTTTTCATGATCTCTTTTGAGATATAGACCCAATAGAGATACTGCTAGATCAAAGGTATGCACAATTGTTTTAATTTGCATTTTTCTAATCAATAATGATTCACAAAAAGCATTTTTTCATGTAACTATAGATAGCCTTGATTTCTTCATCTGAAAACTGTCTATTCATCTCCTTTCACCATTTATCAATTGGGTAAATGACTTGTATTCTTATAAATTTGATGTAGTTTCCTATATATTTGAGAAATGAGGCCTTTATCAGAGAGACTTTCTGGAAACATTTTCCCCCAGCTTTTTGCTTTCCTTCTAATTTTTGGTTGCTTTGACTTTGTTTGCACAAAAACTTTTAAATTTAATATAATGAACTATCCATTTCATCTCATAGTATTCTCTACCTCTTATTTAATCATAAAATCTTCACTTATGCACAGATCTTACATGTAAACTATTCCTTGCTCTCCTGATTTATTTATGTATCAGTCTTTATATCTAAACCATATAGCTATTTTGACCTTATCTTGGTATGTAGTGTAAAATGTTGGTCTATATCTTGTTCCTGCCATATTGTTTTCCAGTTTTTCTAGCAGTTTTTGCCAATTAGTGAGTTCTTGTCCTAAAAGCTTTGGGTTTTGGGTGTTGCTTTGGTTTTTTAAAATCTGTAAAATGGAGTCAATGATGCCTTCGTAATTTGCTGTGAAGATCTAATGAAATAATGTACAAAAAACGCTTTGCAAACTTAACTTTTAATTCGTTACATACATACTATGTTATATATAAATGAAGGTAGTTATAATTAAACATTTTTTCCCTTGAATAGCTGGTAGTGTAGTTCAGAGAACAAGGCTTAAACACAATAAAAGCCTTCTTTTATTTTCTGTTAAGTGCCAAATCTATAGATATCAATAAATTTATTTATATCTTATACTTGCATTGTTTGTGTAAATAGATAGTTTTCCATTGTGTGTTTAGGATGGAAGAGATATTTGACCTCAATTTGCTTATTTGTAAAATAAAGGAATTAATCTCTAAGCATATTATATAGTTGAATCGTATAATCCTAGGACTATGCAGAACAGGTAGTATTTGAGATGGGCCTTGAATGATGTGTAAACTTTCATAGAAAGGAAATAGAGCATATTGAATAGAATCCTGGATTTAAAGTAAAGAAGACCTGAGTTTAGAGCATGACTCAGACACTTGAAAGACAATGAAATATAGTAAATAGAGAGCTGGATTCAGAGTTGGAAGACCTGGATTACATGTCCTGACTTACACATGTATTGACTATGTGAACCTGGACAACTCACTCAAGCTCTGAGAGCTCCAGGCCACTTTTGAAACTCTAGGACGCTAAGACTGAAAGTTGCAGAGATGTGATGTTCAGTATTAGAGGGAGTTTCTTCACCTGGAAGTTTCCTTTATTTATGAAATCATAATTACAGGTACGGTTCTATCTCTCTAACACAAGTCTGTGACCTTGGCTAAATAACCTCTCTCAGTTTCAGGGTGCACATCTATAAAATAGGAATGCTACCTGTAGCACCTACTTCACAAGATTGTTTTGAGGTTACATGAAATAATGTCCTGGAACAACTACAAAAACTTTAAAGGGCAACCATCATGAAAGATAAACTGTTCTTATCAAAGAAAAAGAGTAAGGCAAAAGATATACAATGATTCCAATAGATTTGTTCTGGAAAATGCCAATCACCTTCAGAGAGAAAACTATGGAGAGTGAATGTGGATAGAAGCATAATATTTTCACCTTTTTATTTGTATGTTTGTTTTCTTTCTCATTTTTTCCCCTTTTGGTTTGATTTTTCTTGCACAACATGACAAATATGGAAATATGTTTAAAAGGATAGCATATATTTAACCTATATCAGATTGCTTGCTCTCTTGGAGAGTAGAGAGGCAAGGGAAGAAGGGAGAAAAATTTAGAACACAAATTTTTACCAAAATGAATGTTGAAAACTATCTTTACATGTATTTGGAAAAATAAAATATATTGAGAATTAAAAAAAAAAAAAAGAATATATGCAGTAGCTTTGCTGATAAGAATATTCACCCTTAGTGACTTTTTTTGTTTTGTTTTGTTTTGTTTTTAGTGATGGTTTTTATGGTCCACAAATCCTACTTGTTCTCAGAACATGGGGAAACCTGTGGGACAGCATAGTCTGGTCTAACTGCATTTTTGACTGAACTGTATCTATGTGAAATGATGAGTTTAATAATCATGCTATGTCAGTTACCAGAGGGGAAAAAGTAAGAAAATTTATCATGAACTAAGTTCTTTAGAGGGAAAGAAAATACCCAAGATTCAGATATTTATGTGAATTTCCATGAAGTTCAGTGTTACACAAGAATACGTGAAGGTAACTGATCCTTCTCCAGCTCATGGGATAGATGAGGAAACTGAGACAAACAAGGTTAAGAGACTTGTTCAAGGATACACAAATAGTAAGTGCCTGAGGACAGACTTGAAGTCATGAAGAGTTTTCCTGGCTTCAGGACCAACACTCAACCACTGAACCACTTCATTGTCCCCAGCCAAGTTTTAAGAGCAAAACAGAGAAGCTGAGGGTATAGTGGAAAGAACTCTGGTTTAAAAGTTTAGGGATCCTAGTTCTGATGCTGAATCATAATTGATTCTTTATTGCATTCCCACTTCAGGACTTTCAAACCTTCTCTTCTTTCCTCAGGTCTCCTAGGCCATCCCTTTTTAAAAAGATTTTTTTTCCAATAGAATTTTATTTTTCTAAATACATGTCAAGATAGTTTTCAACATTCATTTTTATGACTTTGCATTCCAAATTTTTCTCCTACCCTCCCTTGTTTCCCCCTTCCCCAAGATAGCAAACAATCTGATATAGATTAAATATGTGCAGTTCTTTTAAACATATTTCCATATTTGTCATGTTGAACAAGAAAAATCAGACTATAAGGCAGCTAGATGGTGCAATGGATAGAACACCAGGCCTGAAGTCAGGAGAATCTGAATTCAAGTCTGGCCTCAGACACTTAACACTTACTAGCTGTGTGACCCTGGGTAAATCACTTAAGTCCAATTACCTCTCTCTCTCTCTCTACACGCACACAGAAAGAAAGAAAGAAAGAAAGAAAGAAGAAAAATCAGACTAAAAGGTAAAATGAGAAAGAAAGCAAAGAAAAACAAAAAAAGGTTAAAATACTATGCTTCAATCCATATTCAGTCTCCATAGTTTTGTGTCTGGATGCAGATGTCATTTTCCATCCCAAATCTATTGGAATTATATGTCACCCTTTTTGTCGCCTATCCCACTTAACTTCCACACTAGTTATGAGAAAATCTCACCTCATATTTATTGAAAAAATATATAGACATTAAGATTTCTACAACATAACTTCTCAAATCTCTTTAAAACAGAAAATATATGCCAAAGATAAACCAACTTTATCTGTCTCCACCTTCTTAAAGAAGTGTCAGACTTAAGGCCTTCCAGCTTCAAAATTTCTAAGTGCTGCTTAAACTAGATTAAAATGTAATTGGGAAATGTTTTTTAAAAAATGAATAAGGGGCAGCTAGATGGCGCAGTCAGGAGGACCTGAGTTCAAATCACTTCCTATCTATAGACCAAATGTCTATGTGACCCTAGAAAATCATTTAACCCCAATTGCCTCAGAAAAAAAAAAAGAATAAAAATATAATACAATATGGTGGATGATGTTCAAACATAGTATTTTAAGTCAATATTCAACTAATAGAGACCCATTTCTATTTGAGTTTGACCACACTGCTTTAGGACACAAGGAATCCAAAAGAAAGGGAAAAAAAATTCTGTAAACTTCTGCCTACTTTGAGATCACTCTTAGGGAGACTAAGACCTCAGGGAGGCTACACTAGCTAACTCAAAGAATCAACCCATGAATTTGCAACAGAACCCAGTCCTGATGTGATTTACTCCCTACCCCAAATCCTGTTCATATAGAATAAAGTGAAGTCAGAGTCCTATTGTAAATTCATCCATTCTGTCTCCAATCTAGGTAGCATCTTTAAAGACATTTGCAACAAACACTGAAACAATGGTGAGAACTTAGCTTTCACAGACTATCTTATTGTAAGTTAAGACAGTTATAATATAAACTCTTATCAGTCATAATTCTATACGAAAAAGTTAGCTTTCCCAGACTATCCTGACTGGCATATTTTTTTTCTTTTCCATTAATTTATTAATAAATTTTGAAATGAAGACTATTATTATACTGATTCAAACATTTAAATAAAATCATGTCAAAAAGTTTACAACAATTTTTTTAGGTATACAAATTTATATAATTATCTTGCTGCACAAGAAGAATCAGCTCAAAAAGGGGAAAAAAGTGAGAAAGAAAATAAAACTCAAGCAAACAACAAAAGAAGTGAAAATGCAATGTTATGATCCACACTCAGTTCCCACAGTCCTCTTCTGAGTGTAGGTGGTTCTCATCATCACAAGGTTATTGAAACTGGCCTGAATCATCTCATTGTTGAGAAAAGCCACATCCATCAAAATTGATCATCATATAGTATTGTTGTTGAAGTGTAAAATGATCTCCTAGTTCTACTCATTTCACTCAGCATCAGTTCACGTAAGTCTTTCCAGGCCTCTCTGAAATCATCCTCCTGATCGTTTCTTACAGAATAATAATATTCCATAGCATTCATATACCACAACTTATTCAATCATTCTCCAAATGATGGGCATCCACTCAGTTTCCAGTTTCTTGCCACTACAAACAGGGCTGCCACAAACATTTTTGCACATGTGGGTCCCTTTCCCTCCTTTAAGATCTCTTTGGGATATGAGCCCAGTAGAAACACTGCTGGATCAAAGATCATGCACTGTTTGAACATAGTTCCAAATTGCTCTCCAGAATAGTTGGCTCCATTCACAATTCCACCAACTATGTATTAGTGTTCCAGTTTTCCCACATCCCTTTCAACATTCCACATTATCTTTTCCTGTCATCTTAGCCACAGATTGGCTTACTTTTAGACAGGTCTGGGACCTGGTCTGCTAGATACATTCCATCTAGCTCTCTGACCCCTCCCTCTTAAGTTTCAGTCTTTGCACCTGAGAAACCCCCAAGGCTATATTTCTCCTACAAAAGATCTGCTTATCAGAAAGATCTTGGCTAAGTCCTTTTCAGGACTAAACCCACTATGAAGTTACTCCCTATGCCCTCCCACCCCCCAAGTAGCTTCTCTCTAATGATATCTTTCTCCTTAATTCAGTAAACTCTGGTAAATCTAGGCCAGTTAATGACTTGCTTCCACTTTGAGGATTAATTAACCTCTTCATTAATTGTGAATTCTGCTGAGAAACTTGTTATTTTCTTTGCTAACTATATGCTCTGCAAAACAAAGAAAATTCACAAATGTGAATTTGTCACGTTTATTTCAAATTAGATATTGTTATCTTGACCTTATCAATCCTACATCCTAGTCCTCCCCCACCCCTGACCAGGGCTAGGGAAATCTTGGCTGTAGGATGCCAGCACAAATTTGCTGGGACCTTGTAGGGCAGTATTGTGACAATATTGTGTCCTGTAAAAGATTCTGCGGGAAGAGTGGAGGAACAGAGGGAAGCAGGCAGAACCTATAGCTGGTTTGGAAGTAGAGCTCAACCCTACACCAAGGCTCCCCCCTCTTGCTTCCAGAGCCTTAGAAACATAACTTCAAATGTTAGAGAAATCAACCCCTAGTTACAATAACATTAGGGTGGCAGTCCTCTCAACTCCTGGGCCAGGGAACTGACAAATAGAAAAAATGGAATGGGACAGGACATTGGGGAGTAATAGGATATGATTTAGGGGAAAAATTCAGGATCCAAATTGGACTATTTCTGTTTCCCCAAAAGTCACTTAAAGCAAAGACCTAGTCTGATGAACCTCTCATGTACCATTGTAGGTAAAAAGGTGAGAAACTTTGAAATCCAATCCCCAAAGAAAGCACCATCAGAATGAAGGGAACTAGAGAGTGAGCAATAGGGGAGGAAAAAAAAAGAAAATGAGATTGAAATTAATTTAGAAAGCTCAGAAAGAAGAAAATTCAAGGAGATTTTGAACATAAGCAGATAAATCAGTGAGGGAAACATTAACAGTAGAAGGAAATATCCTGGGTCACTAGGTGGGGTTGGCAGGGAAAGCCTGAAGCACTGATAAATTACTCCCTGAGACAAGTAGGGAAGGGCACTGATGGAGATCAGTTCAATCTCTTAGTCCCCACACCCTCTGGAGGTCTTGGGTAACTCCATTTTATGGTATCCAATCAGAAAACCAAATTATGTCAACCCCCTGAAGTTAAATTTCCCCTATAAATCTACCTCTGGCCCACATCATGTCTGTTGAATCCTTTTTGAGTTATAGCCATTAGTGGTGGTACTCATGGTGTCTTTCCCTTTTTCCCTTCTCCATGCCTCATAGTGTTTTTCCTCTCATCCTTCCATGTTTCATGCTGTGTTTCTCTTTTGGATAGATAATTAAAGTTTTTTAGGCATTAAACTCCTCGATGGATTAAACTTGCCAGTCAATGGCATAATTCCTTTAAAAATTCCAAACTTTTTTCCTTGGTAACCCTATTGCTCTCCCAATTCTATTTTATATTTACCATTCCTGGTGCTCAACATATTGCCTTGTAATGTCTTTCTTCCCATCCCCTGTCTTCATGCCTCATGGAGTTTTTCTCCTTCTTACAGCTAACTGAATGGGACTGATTGGATGAAGTTTTCTCAGTTTGACACTAAGTCACATGAAGTAGGTAAAGTTACAGGAAGTGATGTGACTTGAGGGAAGCAGATAACATTGGTGACCGTTGGTCAAGGATGATTATATCCTTTTAGTCTATCCAATGAAAAAGCTTTTGCTTTTTAAATCCCTGACAAGCTGGAAGCTGGTCAGGTTCGACGAGTACATGGTGGGAGTTGGGATGGCTCCCAGGTGTGTGTCTGGAACTCTCTCTGCAGGAACTAAATAATTGCTTTCTCTTTGTATCTGAAGATGTCTCTGATTAGTTAAATTGGGAAAGTTAATTTGGGAAACTAGTACCCGTCCCACATATAACTAACTCTTTAGGGATCCTCAAACTTTTTAAATAGGGGGCCAGCTCACTGTCCCTCAGACTGTTGGAGGGCCAGACTATAGTAAAAACAAAAACTTTGTTTTGTGGGCCTTTAAATAAAGAAACTTCATAGCCCTGGGTGAGGAGGATAAACATCCTCAGCTGCTGCATCTGGCCCTCGAACAGTAGTTTGAGGACCTCTGCTTTAGAGATTTAAACTCCTCTATGGATTAACCTGCCAGTTAAGGACATACTCCTACCTCATGGAATATTCCCTTTCTCCTGGTTAATTGTGAGTTTCACTAGGGAACTTGTCTTTTCTATTATTAATTGTTAAAACCTATTTCTAACTATATGCTTTCACAACTCCATTTTATATTTACCACTTCTGGTGTCTATTATATGTCTTCATTTTGTCTGTACTCTCTTCTCCTAAATAAACCTACCTTTTGCCAAAGAGAGAGGCCATTGTGAAGTTCTTCACATGACCAAATCCCAACATCTGCTTCTACTTGATCATACTTAGTCTCATATTTGGTGGGCTGAATCTCAAACGCATCAATATGGCTTCCTAATGTTGAGGTTGGGAAAGGGACCCCAAAAGTTTGGAGTCACAGACCGGTGTGGCAAAGTGTCTAAAAAGAATTTGCAAGCTTGAACCTATTTTCTAGTCAAGGGGCAAAGTTTATTATAATTGTAACTAGCTGTTACTAGTGGTCTGAAACAGAAGCAAGAAGATACATTTATCCAGTTTTCTATCATTGACGTGCTAATTCTATGGTCCATGGGTAGGATGGGAAATAGTCTCTGGAATTTGGTTCTCATTGACTAGATTATCAGTCAGCAATGAATTGAGGAGTGGTCTCTGGAATGTGGTTATCACTGACCAACAGATTATCTATCTGACAGTCAGCAAAGAACTGAGGAGTGATCTATTCACTACTTTCTAATGTGTGTGATGTGTGGGACTATCCTGAGCCAGAAGCTGACTGAGAAGTGATCTACTTGGAATTCCTAGGTTGGAGGAGGCAGGGAGGAGGTGGTAGAGGGAGCAGCAAAAGTCAGAGGATTTTTGGAATTAGATTGCCAGAACAGAAGCTCCCCAAAATCACTGCTATATTTTCCTAGAAGCTATACTCCACTAATATCAAGCAAATAAGTTTAGGGATTTATGAATAAATACTACAAAAGAAAGGAAAATGAACCAAATAATTGATGATCTAAAGGATTCTTTGGAATTTGCAGAGAACATGGTACTATAATTTGCTGTCCCAGAAAGGTTTAATGGAGAAATGAATTGTGAGAGCAGGATTTATAAGCTATATAACAAAAAAGAAATAGAAGATTTTGAATCTGCGATAGCAAGTTTCACAAAGAAACAATTGAAAGAATAATCAATTGGGAATATAAATACACAGGAGTGAAGGTCAATCTAAAAGAAGAGCAAAAATAATAACATTAAAAGAAAATATTCTCTCTATCCAAGCAAAACATAATGATCTTAAAGATAGTATTCAAAGAAACAATCTAAGAAACTTAGATCTCCCAGAAGTATACAAGTCAAAATATTTATATGCCACAATGCAAGAAATAATATAAGAAAACGACCCAGAATTTTTGAACATAAGAAAATGAAATACCATTTGAAAGAATTCACAAATTGTTTCCAGCGAGGTGGGGAGTGGGGGACTCAAAGCTGTAAATTCCAAGACTTGTAGTTGCAAATTTAATAATTCAATTCAGAAGCAAATTCTGAAAGCAATCCTGAGAAGATCTTGAAAGACAAAGGAAATGAAATTAGAATAAGACAAGATTCCTATATACCTACCAGAAACCGGAAGGGAATGGAATAATGAATTCCAAAGAGCAATGCAGTTCAGAATGAAGCCCAGAATGATCTACTTTGCAAATCTGATCATGGTGGACTACATAATAAAGGACATGAATGAAAGAGTGTCTTACTATGGGACAGAATCCTCTCAGTCACCTACAGGAATTGGAATTATTCTAAGGGTAAGGCACAATAGGGAAAAAAGGAATCTTCTGTGCAACTTCTACTAGGCAGTGACAGAAACTAGTCAGAGAGTGAAAATGAGTTACCATTACCAGAATGGGTAATATGGATGTTTTGATTCATGATGAATGCAGAGAAACAAAGAGAAACTAGGTGTCATGAACTAGAGAATAAGGGTTCAGAATAGACAGAGAGGATAAATAATAAGAAAAATGAAAGAAATCTCTGCAAAATGAGATTTTAAAAACCAACAAACAGTATTAGTTGAAGGGAAAGAGAAAGACAAAGTTACTTTACTAAATGAGAAAGAAAAAAAGAGAAGAATTAAATAACTAGGAAAAAATAGGGGAAAAAATCAAATAATAAGCAAAAGTCCCAAGAGAAAGGGGTAACAAAGAGAGGAAATCAGGTGCAGAGGGGAAAGAGCCAATGGGGAAAGATTAAGCTAAAGTTACCAAAGAGACATAGTACTATGTTTGGAATAGAAGGGAAGGCAGGGAGCGAGAGGAGAATTACAACTTGAAAAAACCCAGTATGAGAAAGAAATGAAGGAAAATACAAACTTAACAAATATTTGTAAATATGAATGGATCAAGCAATTCAATAATATGAAAAAGAATGGTTCTATAAAAAACAAAATCTTAAAAATCTGTTGCTTAGAAGAAACACATTTGAAACACACATGCGCGCACACATACACACACAAAAGTAAGAAGATAGAATAATTTACTATGAGTCCAGTGAATAAAAGAAACAAGGAGTTATACTTCAGTTATGCTATTTGACAAAGCAAAACCAGACATTTGAAAATTTTTTAAAAAAGGATAAATAAGGAGATTATATTTTGCTAAAAGGAACTACAGATGATAAACTATTATCAGTAACAAACTTATATTCTATAAAAGCCTTGGTATCCAAATTCAAAAAGGAAACATTAATTGAGCTACAAGAAGAAATATAAAGTAATGCAATAGTGACAAGATTTCAATAACCCTCTCTCAGTTTTGGATAAGTCTAACAAATGGGAAAATATGGCCTTGAACAAATTGCTAAAGAAACTAGTGGTATTCAACAGTGATCAGCCATAATTCCAGAGAATTCATGATGAAATTTGGTATTTACCTCAAGATAGACAGCTGATAGATTCAGAGTACAGATTAAAGCATATTTCTTTTCTTTTCTTTCTTCCTTTTTTCCTTCCTTCTTTCCTTTCTTCCTTTCTCTCTTTCTAGAAAAAAAAATGAAACTAGAATTAAAAGATTTATGGCACCTTCTAAGTGGAACTGCAAAACAATAAGCATATTTCTCAGCACTACATAGAACTTTTACAAAATTGACCATTATTAGGGCATAGAGATGTTGTAAACCAAGTGTAAAAAAAGAAAGAGTAATTATATCTTTTATAAATCATAATGAGATAAAAAAATTGTCATTGGTGAATATTCATTCAAAAATTAGAAAGTAAACAAATAAATCAGATTTATTTATATAAAACAAAAGATATTAAAAATTAGAGGAGAAATAAATAAATTGTGGTAAAATAATCAAATACAAAACTAATAATCTATTACTTGAAAAAAACCTAAACTTTTAGCCAATTTTGTTTTTTTAAGAACCAGATAATCACATTAACAAAATAGCAAATTGGCAAGGTGAAATCACAACAAAACCAGCAGGAAAAAACAATGATTAGAACACATTATGCAATTATATGCTAACAAAATGGAGAATTCAAAAGTAGTAGACTAATATCTTTTAAAAATATAAAATACCCATCCTTCAGAAGACTAGATAGAGATATTAAATGATCCAATTTTAGAAAAGGAATTAGATTTCTAACTATAAATAAAGTACTAAAAATAAAGAAATTCTGGTCTTGATGGATTCATAGGAAAATTCAGTCAAACTGTTAAAGAATAAGTACCATTATACTTCAAAAATTCTCAAAAATTGAAAAAGAAATCACCTTTCCAGAATTCTTTTATAAGAACAAATATCCTAATATCTAAATCACAGAAAGATAAAACACAAAAAGAACACTATAGATCAATGTTATCAATGTATATTGACTCAACTATTTTAAACAAAAATCCTTATTTGATTAAAAAATTAAAACAAAACAAAAGCTGCTGGGAAAACTAGAAAGTAACCTTTTACTGTATCAGTTTCCTTAATTATTGATTTCTTTTCTGCTGACCACATTTGGCCTCTTAATCCCCTCAAACTATTGTCCTACATCTCTCCTCTCTTTCTCAAAAAAACTCTCAGAAAAAAACTTTGTTGCTTCCAGTTCTTTTCCTCTCATTCACTTCTTGACCACTTGTAATTTGAATTCTCCTTTATTTTACTTAACTGAAACTGCTGTCAGTCAGTCAAGTAAGTGTTTTTAAAACACATACTTTGTTCCAGGGATAGTGATAAATGATAGAAATATAAAAAGCAAAAGACAGTTCCTGCTCCAAAGAGTTAACAATCTAATGGGGGAGACAACATGCAAAAAACTATATTCAATCTATATACAGTATGAATAGGAAACAATCAACAAAGAGAAGACAGTAGAATTAGGAACTGATAAGAAAGATTTCCTGTGGAAGATGGGATTTTAAACAGTATTTGAAGCAAGCCAGAAGACAGAGATGAATAGGGAGAGCATTCCAGGGATGGGGGACTGATAGAATATTTGGGATTGCAGAGATGGAGTTACCTTGTTTGTGGAATAATAAGGAGATCAATATCACTGGATTGAAGAATAAGTCCTAGGGAATATGGTGTGAGAAGTCTAGAATAGTATGGGAAGGGAGGTGATACTAGTTTATGAAGGACTTTGAACAAAAATGGACGATTTTGTATTTGATCCTGGAAGTGTAGGGAGCCACTGGATTTACCTGGGGAAGAAGATGATAAGATAAGACCTGAGCTTTAGGAAAATTATTTTGGTGGCTAAATGTAACATAGACTGGAGTAGGAAGAGCCACTGGTGGCCTATTATAATATTCCAAGCATGAGGTAATGGGAACCTCCACCAGAGTGGCAATGTCAAAGGAAAGAAGGAAGTTATTTATTTTTGAGAAAGGTAAAAATCAATAGGCCTTCACAATAAATTGGATATGGGAGGTAAAAGATAGTGAGAGGTAGAGGATGACATGTAGATGTGAGCTGAAGAGACAGTAGCCTTCTTTAGTCCTTTATCACCAACTGCCTTTTAGGTATTGCTCATATATCTCAAACTCAACATATTCAAAATAGGATCCTGTTATGGGCCAGAACTTGAAACAAGGTGCTAAGTCACTGGAATGGATAGAGACAATGGTTATGTACTTAGTTCACACCTTTAAGAGAATTCAAGCCAACTAGGGACTCTGGGAGATTCACAAGTCAGGATTCAGTGGGGAGATTCACAAGTCAGAAGGACAAGCCCACTAGAGGAGGAGCCCACTCTCAGAGGCAAAACAGATTCATTCCATATTCCACCTTTGTGCTGGCTGGAGGCTTTGGATTCAGAGAGAGCTAGAGGCAGAAGCTGGCAGAGGCAAAGGACAAGCAGCAAGAGCTCTCGGAACCAAGGAAAGAGATAGGCCTCTAAGAAAGCTGACTGGGCTATTTTGAAGGAAACAATAAAGGATCTGGCTCTAACTCCTAGCTGAATTTGAGGACATTATTATTTTGAACTAAAAGGAAGGCTGCCCTCAGAAGCCCCCAAGGAATCTACTCCCAGAGAATATAATATTTTAGAGAAAAGAACATTACATTTTAGCACCCAAATGTGGGACAGACACGATCCTGATCCAGTGGAAAAGTCTCCTCAACCCAGAAATTAGGTGAGTACAACAAGGAAACTTTGTTAAAGAGCTAAAATAGTATTTCAGCTAAAATGGGACAGATGTTTAGAAAACAGCCTTCTGTTTCTTTTCAAGGAAAATATGTAGAGAGCATTGTCAAGATTATGGAAAGCCAAGGTTTGATTATAATTTGGGAGCAAATCACTGAACTTTTAGAAACTGTACAGTACATATCTCCTTGATTCTCTATGGAAAAAGAATTGGATCCAAATGAGTGGAAATTAGTAGGAGAGCAACTAGGTGAATACTACAATTCTAATCCAAACTCAATTTCCAAAAATACACTTTATACATACAATTTAATACAACTGGCTTTAAGAAATTATGTAAGTGTTAGAATGAGGAAAAAGAAGAAAGAGCAGGAGGGGGAGGTGCCAACTAAACTAGGTGAAAAGGATGAAGAATCAGATAAGAATTCAAAGCAGGATTAGATCATTCCCAATTGGTTATTAGGATTAGAATTAGAATTAGAATATTAGAATTAGATCATTCCCAATACCCTGAACTACCTCCCTCAATTAACCCTTCAAGGGTAGAGGGAGAAGGAGGAGGGGGAGAGGCAGTAATGCAATCAGAACCACCTATTAAGCAGCCTCTGACAAGATTAGAAAAAGCATTGGTTAAGGCAAAAAATGAAGGACAGGATGTATCTGATTTAATACATGCATACCCTATGATTGAAGTGATTGACTCTTCAGGTCAAAAAAGGAGAAGATATACTTCTTTTGATCTGGAAAAAATTAAGGATTTGAAAAAAGGTGAACTCTTTATGGGGCTACATCATCTTATGTTAAGATGTTACTAGATAGTTTGACTTATAAAATCCTAACCCCCAGTGATTGGAAATTCATAACAAAGACATGTTTAGAACCTGGACAAAACCTGTTGTGGCTTTTGGAGTATCATGAATTATGTAGAATTCAAGCCAGACACAATAGGCAAACAGGAGTTAATGTATAAGTCACTTTTGATCAACTAGCAGGTGAAAGTCAGTAGGGAGAGAATTCAGAACAGATTAATTATTTCATAACAGTGTTTGAGCAAATTTCTAAATCTGCAATAAAAGTTTGGGGTTCCCTTCCCAGACAAAAAGATCAAGGGGAAGCCTTCACAAAAACAGAGCAAGGTACCAATGAACCTTTTGCAGATTTTGTGGGATGTTTGCAAACAGCTGTCACAAGAACCACTGGAGAAAATGCAGCTACAGAAATAATGACCAAACATCTGGCTAAGGAAAATACTAATGAGATTTGCAAAAGAATTATATGGGCAGTACACAAAGATGCTCTTTTAGAGGAGATCATAAAACGCTGTGCCACAGTGGGCACAAGTGCTTATTATACCCAAACTATGATGAACATGGGAAGACAGGTCCTCTTGGCAAGGGACTTCTAGAGAAAATCGTTGATGCTTTCAATGTGGAAAAGTTGGACATCTAAGAGCTCAATGTAGATATGGAGATAGAGTGAGAGGACAAGGTGAAAGAAAACCCAAAACCCCATGTCCAAAATGCAACCGAGGCTTCCACTAGGCCTCAGAATGTAGAATGACCCAGGGAAATGACAGGCAGGGCCCAGTTCCAGGATATCAATCAAAAGACAGGTGGGGCATTATGGCAGCTGAGTTTACACCCAGAAAGTTTTTAGAATTTCAGGAATCTGATGTGATCAATCAGCCAAAAAGTAATCACATGGCAGAAAGGGATTACATGATCAACCAACAGAAAAGCAATCAGATAGCAGAAAGGGATTACAATTACAATTGAGAATACAGGCTTTTTAAACCAACAGGACAGTGTCCAGTGCAAATAGCTCCAATGTAATTGCCAGATGATGTGGAGAGATTTAGAAAGTGGTAAATAGAAGGGAATTAGATAGGTTAACTGCTTGGGAGAAAGGGTTTGCTTATATATAGAAGGAGAAGGAAACAGATGGAGAAGAAATCAAATGGGTGGCAATGAGCACCTGGAGAGATACAGAAAAAGAGAAAAAACTCAAAACAAAGGAGAAGATCTAAGAAACATCTGACACTGAAAGAGCATGGCTGATAATGAGACTGTTGCAGGACTTGAAAACCAGCAGGAATCATTGGATTACTTGTGATGAAAATTGTTGATAAAGACTGTTTCAGGACTAGAAAACCATTGGGAATCATTAGATTCCCTAACACAAGATAACACTGTTGCAGGACTTGAAAACCAGCAGGAATCATTGGATTCCTTGAGATGAAAAATTGCTGATAAAGAATGTCACAGGATTTGAAACCAGCAGGAATTATTGGATTCCCTAATACAAGATGAGACTATTGTAGGACTTCAAAACTTGCAGGAATTATTGGATTCCTGGCACATGAACTAATGGACAATAGATTTCATTTGGACTATGGACATGTAGAATTCCTCATGTTGATTCATGTTTTTTGTTACATCACTACTAGCTTGTGTTATGTTACTATGTGCTTATGTAATCTATATAATTATGTGTAATACCTCTCATATTGATGGATTTATGTATACCTGTTTCAGGTGAGCTCCTTCAGAAACCTGCTAATCTGATTTGATTTCCCATTTCCTTTGGTGTTTTTATCTCCTTTCCTGAGAAATCAGGGAGACTGTGAACACCTCCTTTTTATGGTGTTTTCACTCCTTTTTTGAGCAGTCAGGGAAGGCATGATCACCTTCTTTGGGGGTTCTCACCTCCTTGAGAAGTCAGGGAGGTCATGACCATCTATGTTCTAAATCAAAAGAAAATGGGAGATGTCATGGGCCAGAACTTGAAACAAGGTGCTAAGTCACTGAAATGGATAGAGACAATGCTTGTGTACTTAGTTCACATCTTTAAAGTTCACACCTTTAAGAGAGTTCACACATTAGAGTTCATACCTTTAAGACAGTTCAAGCCAACTAGGGACTCCAGGAGATTCACAAGTCCAGGAGATTCACAAGTCAGAAGGACAAGCCCGCTAGAGGACGAGCCCACTCTCAGAGACAAGACGGATTCATTCCATATTCCATCTTTGTGCTGGCTGGAGGCTTTGGATTCAGAGAGAGTTAGAGGCTGAAGCTGGCAGAGGCAAGGACAAGTGGCAAGAGCTCTCAGAACCAAGGAGAGAGATAGGCCTCTAAGAAAGCTAACTGAGCTATTTTGAAGGAAACAATAAAGGATCTGGACATTAACTCCTGGCTGCATTTGAGGAGATTATTACTTTGATTGAAAGGAAGGAGCCCCTCAAGAAATCTGCTCCCAGAGAACATTATGTTTTAGAGACGAGAACATTACAGGATCCATTATCAATACTCCACTCCAAAACTCTTCATAATCTCCTATTTTCTATCAAGGGTATTACTATTCTTCCAGTCACCCAGCTTTACATCCTTGAAGTCATCCTCAACTCTTTGCTCTACTTCATGTTCTCTATGTCCAGTCAGCTCTAAAGTTCTATCACTTTTTCTTTCCTATCAATTCTCAGACCTATCTGATTTTCTTCACTGACATGGCTATCACATTAATTTGGTTCCTTTCCACTGCTCACTTATGCTATTATCTTCTTAATTGTTCTTTCTGCCTCAAGTTTCTTTCCTCTCCAGTTCATCCTCCGCAGAGCTTAAAAAGTGATATTCTGAAAGCACAGGTCTGGCTTTGAACATACGTATACATGAACAAATGAAAGAAAAGACCAATCTTTTGTTGTATGCGGGTGAATTTTAACTGAAAAACATATAAAATTCTCAAAAGCCTTGCTTTGGAAAAAATGGTAGAACTAGAACAAGGCATGGAAATGAGCCTTTTCTGGATATATCACTGGCCTATTTGTCACTTCTATTTCAGTCTCTAATATCCACAAATTAGGTTCAGTGGATTGGGACATATCAAGTGCCCTAATGGTGAGGTTTTGGGGACAACTAGTGACAGTAAATAGAGTGCCTGAGCACCACTGCTAGATGCAACTCTGACTCTATGATTATTTCACAACTTTTGTCACTGAATGACTGACATATATCACATTGGTATATCAGGAAGAGTCTAATATTATGTTGTGGAATACCTGGTACCCAAGTCTCCTGCCATTAACTACTTGTGCTATCTAGGCCAATTCACTTCTCTCTGAGTATTAATTATCTTTCCTATAAAAAGAGACCAGTGGACTAAGTGAACTCTAAGTCCCCTTTCAGTTCTTACATTTTGTTCTGGATTATAAGTAATAATAGAATAACAGATGCTGCAACAGTTGATATAACACAATTAAATAAAATCCATAATTGTCCTAAAAAAAAGAATGTGGATTAGTTTGGGACTCAGACAGCCAGGTGGCACAGTGGATAGGATAGGCACTGGGCCTGGGGTCAGGAAAACCTAACTTAAAAACTGATTTCAGACACTAGCATATGATGGTGGGCAAGTCACTTAATCCTCTTTGTCTCAGTTTCCTCATCTATGAAAAGACATTGAAAAGGAAATAGCAAACCACTCCAGTATCTTTGGCAAGAAAACCCCACATGGAGTCATGAAGTCAGACATGACAAATGTCTCAACAACAATAAAAAGAATACTAGATCTGGAGAAAGGTCTGCATTTTACTCTTAACCACTTAATTGAGGTGTGACTACTTTCAATAATTCTCAGTTTCTGAGGGGATGTCATCGAATTGGGGAATGGCTAAATAAGCTGTGGTATATGTGACAGGATAGGTATAAATTGATCTAAGACACATTTAAAAATGTTAAACAATTCAAGACCAGTCACTGATTTCCTATGATTCTCTACCAGATATTTGAATGTAATGAAATATTATTTTTCTATAAGAAATAATGAACAGGATGATTTCAGAAAAATCAGGAAAAACTTACATGAATTGATGCAGAATGAAATGAGCAGAACCATGAGAACATTGTACACAGTAACAGCAATATTTTATAATGAACAACTTTGAACGAGTTAGCTATTCTCATCGTTACAATGATTCAAGACAATCCCAAAAGACTCACAGTGAAAAATGCTATATGCTTCCAGAGAAAGGACTGATGGAGCCTGAATGCAGACTTTTGTTCTTTCTTTTAGTTTGAATTTTATTCCACAAAGTGACTAATATGGAAATATGTTTTACATATATCATGTATACATTATAGGAATAGTCATTATTAGATTGCTTACAGTTTTAGAGAGGGGAGAAGGGAGGAGTGAAAAACACAGATTTGTTTTTATATATAATTGGGGGGGAAATAAAGACTATTTTAAAAGTTTAAGATTTTTAAAATCTTAAAAGATTTAAGAAAATTTCTCCATATGTAAAATGAACAGATTGGACTATGTGATTTCTAAGGTCCCTTCTAGCTCTAATACTGCATAATTTTGTGAAGTTTTGCTTAGATATAGGCAGAGAAAAATTCTGATCTCACATTATCCTTGACTGAAAATGACTTTCTTTATATCCACTGTATTACCATGTAAACATCTGAAAAATCTCTTTTGGGGGAGGGGGAGTGATGGGAGATGAATTAACCTTTCTTTTTTTTTTTAATTATTCTTTTTTATTTAGAAGTTATATGCATGGGTAATTTTATACCATTGACAATTGCCAAAGCTTTTGTTCCAATTTTTCCCCTCTTTCCCCTTACCCCCTCCCCCAGATGGCAGGTTGATCAATACATGTTAAATATGTTAAAATATAAATTAAATACAAAATAAGTATACATGTCCAAACAGTTATTTTGCTGTACAAAAAGAATCAAACTCTGAAATAGTATACAATTAGCCTGTGAAGGAAATCAAAAATGCAGGTGGACAAAAATAGAGGGATTGGGAATTCTATGTAATGGCTCTTAGTCATCTCCCTGAGTTCTTTCTATGGGGATAGCTGGTTCAATTCATTCCTGCTCCATTGGAACTGATTTAGTTCATCTCATTGCTGAAGATGGCCATGTCCATCAGAATTGATCATCATATAATATTGTTGTTGAAGTATATAATGATCTTCTGCTCCTGCTCGTGTCTCTCCAGGTCTTTCTGAAATTATCCTGTTGGTCATTTCTTACCGAACAATAATATTCCATAATGGAATTAACCTTTCTTGAAATAAATTGTGTCCAAAGAAAGGAAATCAAGGTCCTGTAGTACTGGAGGTATGCGTTGCCCAAGTTTATACTCCATGAAACTAAGTGTGATTACTATGTGTAACTGTGGGAGAGTAAGTCCCAAATTTATGGAAAAAATATTTTCTTACTGTTGTTCCTATAATCCCATCTCAGTAATGCCTTCACTTTGAATTAGTTGTAATTACTGTCTTGTTCTTGAAAATAAACACTAGTCGGGGCTTAGGAGGCACTGCAAGTAGAGTTAGGAAAAACTCAGTTCAAATCCAGTCTCAAATACTTGCTAACTGAGCAGCTAGGACCTGGGCAGGTCATTTAATTCCTGTTTACCTCTGTTTCTTCAACTGTGAAATGGATCTAATAGTAACATTTAGTTCCTTGTTATAAGGATCAAATGAAATAATATGTATAGTGTTTAGTATAGTTCTTGGCACATATTGGGCATTTAATCAATGCTTATTTCTTTCCTTATGGGCTAAAGTTTTAGGGACTTCCAGAATATTTTACACCTCCTGGTAGTTGCCTTCTACTAGTATGAGTTGAGAGATAGCTTGGAGGAGGTAGTCTTGTGGTCAAAATGTGCCAGAGGTTTACTACTTTTTAGGATCATTGGCCAATCTGTTACTTCTATTTCTGTCTCTAAGATGCACAAGCTTTAACTTTAGTGGATTGAGACACATCAAGTGCCCCTGTAGTGAGATTTTTGGGACATCTAAGTGATACAGCAAACAGAGTGCCAGAGCAACAGATTTAGAGTCAGGAAGCCTCATATTCCTGAGTTCAAATCTGGTTTCAGACATTATTAGCTTTATGACCTTGAACAAATCATTTAACCCTGTTTGTCTCACTTTCTTCATCTATAAAATGAGTTAGAGGGAGAAATGGCAAACTATTATTTTTATCAAGAAAATCCCAAAATTGAAGAATCAGACATGACTGAAAAAATGACAATAACAATAGCAATAAAAGTGAGGCTTTTTGGACATTACCTCTCAGAAGTTCCCAGAAGAAAACACAGTGAAGGTAAAGTGTTAAAAATATCTGTGGGTCTCTGATAGAGGTGGATGCTTAATAGTAGGAATTGTAATGATTTTGAAGATCAGTTTCACAGAGGGAGTTTGTGTAGTTCTTAGAAGGATTATAAATTCCCATCTTTAATTCCCTATGCTCATAACTGATTGATTTTTTTTTTAAACACAGAGACTGTCTGAGTTTTGCTTAGTCTCTGAGGATAAAGTAAAGAGGATTTAGAAAAGATAATATAAAAGATCTTAGCCATGGGAGGAAGAAGAGGAAGTAGTTTGAGTAACAAATATTGAAGAACTATATAACCTAAGGTAGGGTGAGATTTAAAGTCCATATTAAGAAGGGAATATAGGAGGCAGAATGACAGAAGGCTAGAAAAAGGTAAGGATGATACTGATCAAGGCAAAAATTAGAGTTGAGAGAATAATTTGATCAGCAACTGGGATAATAATATTTCTGTGGGTTAGTTATAAAATTTTGAAATGTATAAAAACTAAAACTTTTGCTAAAATTTAATTTAATATATTTTAATGTATCATTTATTGCTATATTACATATTTATTATAGTATATATTTTTAAAGAATCTATTCCAAAAGGGGAAAAGGAAAATCATGTAGAGAATCCAGGCATCATACTTGATGGAATGATCAATTGTCCCAGAGGAGAAAAACAAAAGGAAAAATGAGGCAAATTCAAATGAAGAAGCCTTAGGTCAATATTTCTTTTTTATGTTTTGAATAAATATAACTAAAAAGAACAAAAGCTAAATGAATATATAGTAAAGTTTCGTCATGGGACTTAGAGAAGTACTTAGAGAAATAATGTAATTTATAGCTCATATCCTTCTGACTCCTAGAATAATCTTTTTTTTTGATTATTATGATTTCAGGAAAGTATTGGGGCACTCAGAACCATTCTTGGAGTCTGAGATTGTTCATGACTACTGTCTTTAATTTGGGTCTAATTAAAATTTCTCACAGTTACATGGCATCTTAAGGGTAGCAAGCATTTTTTTCAGAGCAGCATATAACAATAATAATTACACAGTGTTTTATTTAGTCATTTCAACCCAACTCTTCATGACCCCATTTGGGTTTTTTTTGGTAAAGGTACTGAAGTAGTTTGTCATTCCCTTCTCCACCTCAAATTACAGATTAGGAAACTGAGGCAGAATTAAGTGACTTGTGCAGGTTCACCAAATTAGTCAATTCTGAGGCCATATTTGAACTGAGGTCTTCCTGATTCCAGGCCCAGCATTGCCATAATTAATACATAAATCACTGCATTACAACTTTAAAAGCACTTCACATATTGTTTCAGTCTCATGGCACCGTTGATGTAAGACTAAAAGTGTTATCTCTAATTTACAGAGGAGGAAACAGGCTGGGAAAGTTTAAGTGACTTGCTCATTGTTAATTCTGCAAGTAATAGAGTGGGATTTGAATCAAGACCTTCCTGACTCCAAATGTAGCACTTTTACTAACAAAGTCCTCAGAGATCTTGTCAATGGGAAGATGGAGAGTAGGAAATCGGCTATAGGAAGTCAGGGTCTATTGAAGTGTGATGACTAGCTCAAAGGAGTTGGGGGAGGTAATGATGGAGGTAATGTAGGAATGCACTTTCCCCAGTAGTTTAGCAAAGGAAAGCAGTGAATCTGGTGTGAGAGGCCTGAGTTTGAAGTCTGACTCCACTACTTATTTGATGCAGGTGAAAACCTTTATAGGCTTCTATTTCTAAACAAGGTTGGATTAAATCACCCTTAAGGACTTTTTCAAGACTAAATCTACGACCCCACAGTGCAATTAATCTCAGATGATTGAGAAGGGGAATGTGCTGGTGGAGAAAAATTCCTACTTGATGGATTTTTAGGTTTCAACAGCCCCTCATGGAACACCTGGGATGTTCCAAGCACCGTGAAGTGGGAGAAAGTAAAAGTTTACAGCTCAGCGGGAGAGAGAGGAGTTATACACAATTATGTGATCTACAGGTGGAGAGTAAAGGAGCCCTTGCTCAAAGGAGAAAGCACCAGGGCCGGAGTGGGGGTCAGCTGGGCCGATTCTTTTAATTGGCCCATAATTAACTATGGAGTGAACTCCATAGTTGTTTCCAGCAGCACCTGGTGATCTCAGACTTTAAGAAATCTCAGAAAAGAGTGTGTGTGTGTGTGTGTGTGTGTGTGTGTTTGTTTAAGAAGAGACAATCCGTGTGTGTGTGTGTGTTTAAGAAGAGACTCTGTGTGTGTGTGTGTTTAAAAAGAGATAATCCGTCTGCAGCCCGCCCTTCTCTTCCCCGTTCTGCCTCGCCCAGCCCTTGTGTCCTGTGGAGTTTCAGCCACGCGGGAAGGGCGTGGGCAGTACCAGCGGCCGCAGCCGCCTGGGCATGGACCCCCGCGGCGCGCTTGCCCAGGGCGGCTTCAGGGAACAGAGCAGGGCAAGCAGCTCCGGCGGGTACAGCGGCTGGGCGTGTCCTTGCTGGGAGGGGCCAGCAGGGACCGAGGGGAGCAAGAACTCTCCCAGCCAGAGAGAGAGCTGGGAGCTGGGAGCTGCGAGCTGGGAGCTGAGATCCAAGATCCGGAGCGAAATTCCGAGCGTCCGCTTCTCCCACCCCCACCCCCCATTCAGTCCTAGCGCCCCACAGGCTCCCGGGACAACCAGCGTGGGAGGGGGCCGGAGCCACCTAGGACGGACCAGATGGAGAAATACAAAGGTGAGGGGAAATCTGGGGCTGCCGACGCACTGGGCTGCGGGAGGAGTCCCATGCCATTCAGTTCCCAGGGAAGCGCTCGCGCTCATCCCCGATCGAGAACTTGTCCCCTGGCCAAACTAGTCTCCAAATTGGAGGAGGACAGTTTAGAGACTGTCCACATCTTGATCCTTTCCCGGATCGCAGGTAAACAGCCGGTTGCCTCTAGCCTAGGAAGGGAAGAGAAGGGGCGCCGGCGCCGGGGCTCTCCGTGTGGGTGGCCCCCGCCCTGGGCTCGAGGGAGGCTCATCCTCTCTCGAGAATGAGGCAAGCGGGAGGGAATTGGTTTGGGCTAGTCGAGGGGTTTTGGTTTGGGGGTGCTGGACGCGTGTTTGGAGAATGGCGGGGTGCAAGATACGGCAGATTAATTACTCGGATCCCCCCAGAGCGCCCTTCTGCGTCACCCTGGGAAAAAGTCACCTGCTGGAGTGGCAGCCCTCGGAGTCCTCACTGGAGGCTGAGTGGCCTTGAAAGATGTTTGTAGCTCAAGCAATTCCCCTTCCCCCGAAAAGAGAGCGGAGATCTCCACCTCTCTTTGGAGGGAGCTAGCCTGGGTGGGAAATTTTCGGTTTGCCTGGGAAGGGGGAGCACTTGGTATGCATTTTAGTAGTGGAATGGGGAAAGGCGGCTTTAGATCCAGGCATGAATTTGTTGTTCCACGAAGTTTTTCCAACTGCCTTGGGAGTGATGCCGAAAAACAAGGCATTCTACTCTCGCCTTATTGTTCCTTAATAAAGAAAGATTTCGTGGGATTTGTCACCTTCTGCATTCTTTGAACCAAAACCAAAAAACAATCACCATTCTCCCTCAGTCTAGTATACTTTAAAAGGTGGGCTGAACTGGAGCGATAAGCAAATAGCAAAGACATCATGTGTCCCTGGATCTCCTCAGTCTCAGCCACAGGGCAGGTCTCTGCTAGTCAAGCTGAGACAATTACCTGGTTAGACTAAGCTGACATGTAAATTGCCTCACTTGTTCATTAATGTGTAAAGACTGGTTCTAGAACAACCCCCTTCCCAACCTGGTTATAGGTTCTTCAATGGAAACGAATAGAAGGGGCCCAGAGTTTCTTTCCCGGCTTGGTTTGTTGAACAAGCTATGAGCCGGGAGAGAGAAGGGAGCAGAAGAAGGGACAAGGAAGGGGAAGGAGACGGAGGAGAGAGGGAGTTTGAAGGGGGGAGGTTAGCAAGCCTCTTCCCCTCTTAAACCTTTCTCTCCACTTTCACGAATTGAAAGAAGAAAAACAAGTGTTCCTCAAGAAGAGGAAAGGTTCTTTACCCATAAAAATGACTTCTGATAGATTATTAAAGCAAAATCTTGTGCAAGAAGAGGAAAGGGTCTCAACTCATAAAATTATTGACTCCTGAGAGATTTTTTTAAAGCATTTTGAATTGCATCTGTCAATAGACATTTTCTCTCTGATTTGTTTGTTTCCAAAGCTGAAACAGATGGACAGAAGCTAGATTTTTCAGTGGATAGAAAGATATAAGTTAAAATTGTGACACTACTATATGACCCTGTATTAGTTAACCTAACCGCTGTCTACTTCAATTTCTTCATAATCATAACCCCCATCATCTAGGATTGTTGTAAGGATAAAATAAAATAATGTGTAAAATGCTTTGCAAACGTTAAAGTTCTATATCAAGGTGCTGGAGGTAATGAAGTGGATAGGATGGTGGCTTGCTTCATACAGATTGCTTTGAGTATTGTTTTTGCTGCTCCTTTGGAGTCACCCTGAGGCACATCTCAATGGTGGCCTTTTCCCAGTGTGTTTTTCTCCCACAATCCTTTGGGGCAGGATTCAACTTTAGGAACTTCCTTTCCCTGCATGGTTGCATTCTCTCTCACCCTCCAAATAAATTTCCCCCTAAAGGCAGTAATGACTGGTTATTGAACATGGATATTTTTTTATTTACTGTACTCTCCTAACCCCGGACTCCACTCCTACCCTACACCACTGGTGCAAATTACATGTTTAAATTTGGTGTTCAGGTCTGTAGGGAACGTTGGAGGTAAGAGCATCTGAAATCATAGATAGGTTCCTTCCTAAGGATATTAGGAAGGAAATGGTTTTTTGCTTTAGACATAGATGAAGATTCAATAGATCAAAAAACCAAGTGAGAGTAGAATATTTGATTGTGTTATTCAATTTAATGAATAGCTAGAACTATTTCCCTTTTGACCCTTTCAAAATCTTCTTTCTGTAGGTTTTCTTCATAGTCTTCATCATTTCTGTATAACCCCATCTGGGTCCTTTTTGCTAGTGACTTGGACAACCAGAATGTTATAATGGGAGGAAAAAACCCTGGATTTGGAGTCCAACAACTTGGGTTTAAACACTTCCTAGCCCAGTTATTTACAACTTGTATGATCTTAGACAAAACACTTAACTTCTCTGGGCCCCCATTTTCTCATCCATAAAATGAGGAGGTTAGTAGGTGATCTCCAAGGTCTCTTTAAAATCTAAATCCCACGACCTATTTTTGCTCTTGTATCAGTTACTAATTTTTTCTCTAGGCCTCTTTCCTTCCTGTAAAGAAAAAAGTTTGCTACCATTTAGCTCACAAAGGAAAATGACCAAGAATTTGATGAGGGTTTTCAAGTCCTTGGTTGAAAACTGCTTTTAAAATACAACATATTTGTTTTTAAGTTAGAAATATTTGTGGTTTCTCTTCAGAATGCCCAAATATTGTCAAGATTTCCTACTAATGGCTCTTGCCTGACCCCTGACTAGATAACTAAGCATTCTTAAAGATATATGTAAGATAGATAGATATAAAGATATATTCCCACAATTTTTTTTCTTCTGTGAGCATGAAAATACTCCCAAAGGCAAAATGCAAATCATTTAGAGAATGTCTAGCCAATCCAACCAGACATCTTACAAAAGATTTTCATTTTAACATGGCACTAAGCATCGAAGTTTTTTTTTCCCCTTGTATCTTGGCTTGTAGTAACTTAAATGATGTGATGCTTTAATTGCTAAGCTGTGAAACCTGAGTCATCCCTGGTGAATGTATATATCTACAATATACACATGTATATGTGCACAGAGATATATGTATATCTGATTGCAATAGGTATGTATATATACATGTACGCATATACATGCGTGTGTGTATGTATATAATTTGATTTGGAATACATATCTCCAAACTTTTTTCTCAAATGAAGTAACATTGTAAAGCACTTTGCAGACCTAAAAGGGCTATAGAACTCTTAACTATTGTTGTTCTTTTCTTTCTTTCTTTCTTTCTTTTTTTTTTTTAAATAACACTACAGGTCCTTATTTACACTTTTACCCCCTGTGGAACATCTGATAGATGTTTAACTCCTCACTGTATTCCTGACAGGTGGTATCATTTCACCTTGAAGATGTACTAAATTAACCATTTCATCTAAGCTAAATGGAAGAGAAGTCAGTCCTTATGGAACTCCAGCTCTAAAAACTACCTGATTTGGCCCTATTTAAAGTCTACCCAAACCTCCCACACGTTACAAAGATTTGATGGCAATTTATTTGGCAAACCTGAACATTTATGGAATAACTAGGCAGATGTTTAACAATTAAGTTAAAAACAACTCAGTGTACTTAAATTGTTACTATTTGTGGAAATTATTATTATTATTAGGTATTTAAGTGCCATAACTTGTTTCTAATTCTTCATTCCTTCCCCTTAATACATGTCCCAACATACAGAATACCTTATCTCCTTCTTTATAGTCTTAGAATACGTTTTGTAATTTTTAAGATTAACAAAAGAGCTTTAGCTCCAGTTTTAAAATAAGTTCTGTTCTTGGATGTCTAGTCTGATCTTTTCAAAAGTGAGAGAGTTGCTATGTGTATGTTTGTGTATTCTTGGGACTTCATATGTGATGTTATATACCAGGAGTTGTATATAAGTTTTACTTTGAAAATTTTTCTTACTAAAATTGCCATTTATTCACTCCTCATTTTATTTGAAAAGAGTAATAATAAATTCCACAAATATAAACAAAGTAAATTATCCTTCGGAGAGAGATAAAGCTTTCCAGGGAACAGTCCTGAGAAGTCCTTAAAATGTTGTGTCCCAAATTTGCTGCTTTGTACCCTCATAAGAAGAAACTTAGGAATTTTTGGTACTTAATTCGCATATTTCTGTAGTAAGAACTTGAAAATATTTTTTTTCTCTTTATGTTTACATATTTATAACACATACAGTTTCAATTAATTTGAGCTCATTGGGTAGAATTGTCATGTGGTCAAGAAATTTGGTTCCTATTGCTCCTCCAGCTGTGGAGTTGTCTGGTGCCAGATGTTAATGACTTGCTATCTCTTGACTAAACTTTGGAATGCTTCAGCAAGGGGCAACCAAAATTGTAGCATGTTTTCAAGTGAAGTCCTATATAATTGAAACAAATTGACTTTTATTTGTGCAGTGGTATATTGAAAGAATGATTGTGCTTCTGGTTTTTTTTAAATTCAGTTACACAACTACCAAAAAGCTATACCTACTGGAACATGTGACTAGTTTAAAAAAGACATATTAGTGCAGAGACTCCAATGATCCCATAGGTCCTTTGGGAGTACTAAGCTATGTTTAACAGAGGTCTCAAAAGAAGACAGGAATACTGCTTATTTCAGTTATAGGAATAGCAGACTTTTTTTTTTCCCCCTCCCAAATGGGCATCAATTTTTTTCCTCATTCAAGTTTTTCTTCATACCCTTTTAAAAATATATAGCACAGTCTTTAAAGTGGTAGAAAATTAAGGAATTCTGCAATCCTTTAATATTCTCTCAAATCTGAAAGGCAAATCGAGTGTATTAGCAAATCCAATCAGCCATGAAGTGAAGTTGTGGAACCGAAATTTTTTTTTAAAGATAAATCTAAAAGTGGGCACACTAAAATCCTCCACAATCTTGGATTTTGTGTCTTTATAGTGTAAAGCCAAATCTTCATTCTTTGCACTAAACTCTCAGCTCTTGGGACTTTGAAGTTTTTTTTAGTGTGTGGGAGATCTATTGGTGCTCCAGCAAAGCATTGCCTCTAAATAGAAATGCTGAGGGGTCAGCTTTCGGTTGCGTTAAGAGAGGGTGGAGGAAGGTCAGGAGAGGGGATTCTACTTTGGGATCTTCCCGTTATTCTAGAGGGGAGGGTGACTCTGGGAACCTCACTAGTTCCAAGTACAGTTAAAGGGAAGGAGAGGGGGGTGGGGGGAACCTTCAAAGTTTAGTAAGTTGTGCCAATTTTCTTCTAAATCTCTTAATGATGGGAAATGTTTCTCCACAAAAGTCTGCAATGTTCTTTCAGGAGAAAGGGAAGGCTCTTTCCCAAAACAGAAGAGAATGGTTGCTTCATAGATCATTGGTTGTGGCCAAGAAAGGGAGCAGGCAAGGGGCTTTGTGGTGTGGAAAGAACAATCAACAGGTGATGATGATAAGACCTGGATTCTAGTTCCAACTGTGTCACTAACTTGCTGTGTGACTTTAAGCTAATCATTTTATAGCACTGGGCCTTAACTTCCTACCAGAAAAATGAGATTTGGAAGGGATATTCTCTAGTCCTACAATTCTGTGATTTTAAAGGAAGCTTCATTAGGTTCTTCATTGGTTTTGGAGGCTGTGTGGGTGGGAAGATGGATTGGGATTGCAGTTCTTAAAAACAAAATAAATTTCCTGTTAAGAGCTTAAAAGTAGCCGACTTAATGGGAAGAATATGCAGTAAAATGTGTGAGGAATTTGCTTCTCAAGGATTTTTCCATCCCAATATCTCCAAGGAAAGTTAGCTCAGTTTGAAGTAGCCCACTGAAATACAGTGATTCATTTATGCTTTTTTGAGGAATGGGTTCATTGAGACCCTCCAGAGAGGTTAAGCTAAACTGTTCCCAAAAAGAGAGTTGAGAAGAAACGTAATGGAATATTAATAATGCATAATATATAATATAATGAAAATCGGGTCCCCTACTCTCATCAATGAGACCTCTGAAATGAAAAAAAAAATTATAGAATTTAGAGTTGGAAGAAAATTTAGAAATTATCCAAATATATACACATATATATCCCACATAAATGAAAATTATTTAAGGTACTTGATAATTTTCTAGAGTGTAAAGGGAGCCTGAGACCAAAAAACTTGAGACCCACTGTTCCTAATAAGGCAACATCCTTAAGTGACAGAGAAGGAAATAGAGGCTGAAATTTGTCTTCAATCACACAAGAAAAATTAGAGCTAGGATTTAAATGTAGCTCTTCTGAATCTAAATCTGGTGTGCTTTACAAAAGATTAAAGATATGTAACTCCTTTTCTAATAGCTATGTTCATGTTTTTTGATGGGGAAAAACTCAAGTGTTTTCATATCTGTGTGAAGGAGACTCACCTGCTTCCAGTTAATAGAGGGAAAAATTTGGGCAGAAGGTATTTAATATCTTTCTCAGACTTAATTGCAGTCAGCATTGGGACAATGCTCTAAAACAGTAGAGCTTCCCTCGTGGTGAACTAACATAACAAATGCTGTTCTTGGTATAAAAAGCCTATATTTTTGTGGAATGCTCAGCTTCAACACCTATGCTACTAACATGATTAAAGTTAAAACCAGGTCCAAGAGTTGAAAGCTCAGCCTCTACCTGTGTAGTGTCACCTCGACTAGAGTGTTATTTCTATCTGTTCCAGCACAGAAGTGTTGCTGTCTGATGGTACACAGAAGGATTCTGCAGGTTTCTACTTGTGAGTATTCATATCTCTCTGACCTCTTTAGCAGCCCAACTTTAGTGTATTCCCTCAAGTGTATTGTCCTAGGTGACTAGACAACCCTTTGGCTAGTGCAAGGGGACGTGGTGGATGTCTTTGTTAAGCTAAGTAACAAGCTGGGTAATCCATGCCTCTGTGATTAACTTGCTGTGTGAGTTTGAGAAGGGCAATTAACCTCTCTGGACCTTGATTTCAATGGTAAAGAATAATACTAATGTAAGAATAACGTGAAGATAATACTAATCTTCACAGGGCTGGTTGGTTGAATGAATCTCAAAAATTATTGTTACATTCTTTATGATGAGTAGTAAGGGAGGGTGGGGAAAGCAAGGGAGCAGTTATTTTCAAATATATCTGATGTGGGGGTTTGACTTGGCTCTTTTTGTCAGGAATTTTCAAATCTGATTCTATTACACAATCCCCCATCACCTATATTTCTCTATCAGGATAGTCCAGGAATGGGGAGTTCTATTTAAACGCCAGCTTAATCGGTTTCTGGCAGAGACTCTGAATACCATATCCAAAGAATTGGAGTTAAGGGGCATAGGATAAATTGACTGGAATTGGCATCTATTCTGAGTAGCCTAGATGCAGTGAACACCATATTTTAGAGCACATGCATATATACACACATGTGTGTATATATATGTATATTTGTATACACATGTAGATATGGATGGATGGTAGAGTATATAGAAAAACCATATAGTAAGGAATTATGTCTGATTAGGACCATCAACACAATGCTGGACTATATAAAACAGATTTTAGAAATGTTTCTCATTCAATTCATCTCTCTCCATGGGAGCTCAAGGATTAGACTCTCACTTCAGGAAACCAAGGACCAGACCCCAACAGAAGTGCTATGTCTGCAGTTCTCTAAACAAACCCAGGGCTATAGTTGTTTCTTCTATCTAGTCTTTCCCCTGGATGTCAAAAACAACTTTAGGCAGGGAAGAGCCCCTGGCTCCATACATGGAAACAGTCTACTCCATTAATGTTTACAAAGCTGGTTACACACAGGTACTGTATCTGTTCATCTGTTCATCATGACACCAAAAAAGAATATTCAGCTGTTATCAACTCAATGCAAACAACATACTGATGACAAGAGGAATAGGAATTGGAAATTTCTCAGTACTTCATGGTTAGTAAAGGTCCAAAGTCATGACATACTGATTTTTCCATTGGCTAAACCAGGGATTCCAAATACTTATTTGGAGGAGTCTGCTTGCAGTTTGCCAAGTCATTATATACTGTCCTTTGTTCTGAGAAATACATAATTGGATTAACAGACTCTTAGGAGGGAATAATGTAAAACAGATTAAAGCAAATATAATTTGAGTTTTTAAATACTGTGCTGGAGTAGACCATACTTAAGTCAATATCAAATATGTAGGATTTAGCTACTGACTCTTGCTTGTCTAGAAACTAGGATTTCATTATGAGTATGGTAAAAAGTACAAAATTCAGTACATATAGAATTAGCCATAACATATTGTAAACAGAGGCATGGTCATTTTAAAAAATCTGACACCTCAATAGTAATGAAATAGGAGATCCATACTTTCCAAATAGTAGAGGATTTTGTGAATGGTGTGATAAGGAAACTTTCTAGCTAAATTGTCTTACTTACAAAGAAGAGTGCCTTGTCAGTTGCAATTAGTGAATCCAAAGAGAAAAGTATCAAGGAATTATCACTTATTATTAACCATCTACTATGTAGTGTCAGACACTGTGCTGAGGATACAAAGAAAAGAAAAAACAGTTCCTGCACTCAATGAGTTTATCTTATAATAGGGAAGACAACATGGATATAAATAGGTAACAAAGTAGATGGTTACTTTAGAAGTCTCTAACAGGGTGGCTGGGGAGAGACCAGGAAATCCTCCCACAGAGATGCAGAGTTTTAAAGGAAGCTAAAAATTCTAAGAAATGGAAAAGAAGAGGGAGACTATCACAGACTTGGGGACAGTCAGTGCAAAGACACAAGGATAAGATATTTAGTGTTGTGTCCAAGGAGCAGCATACAGTATGGCTATATCATAGTGTTAAATGTCAGGAAGCCAGGAGAATCTAGATTGGAAATAGCTTTAAATGTTCCCTTTCTATTCCTCTCCCCCAAAAGAAGCATTTTTATATTTGATCCTAGAAGCAACAGGTACTCATTGAGTTAAGGAAGCAACACAGTCAGTCTTGCATTTTAGGAAAAACACTTCGGCAGCAAAAACAGAGTCATAGAAACCAATTAAAAGTTTATATTAGAATAGTCCAGGCTATACGTAAAATTCATTCAGTCCAGACTATATGAATAGAGAGAAGAAGATATATATGAGAGATATTGTAAAGGTAGAAATAACAAGATTAGGTGAATGATTGACTATGGGAAATGAAAGTTTCAAGCCTGGATTTTTAGGAAGATTGTAGTGGTCTTCACTATGATAGGGAAGTTCAAAAGAAAAGTTTCAGTGGAAATATGTGATCTGTTTTGAAAATGTTAAATTTGAGATATCTTAGGATATATAGAATATACAGTTCTATCCAGTTAAAAATGTCTAAAGGATATACAGTTTTATTTAGTTAAGTCTCCAAAAGACAATTGAGAATAGACTAGAGTTCAGGAGAGGAAGATAGTAGGGCCAGATATATGTAGATCTGGGAGTCACCTGCAGAGAGAGAATTCAACTTGCCCAAGCTGATGAAATCACCTAGTGAAGTTGTGTAGGGAGAAAAGAAGGGTCAGAACAAAGTATTGGAGGATATCTATCTTTAGTGGCACGTGTGTGAAGATATAGCAAAGGAGATGGGAAACAAGTGATAGGACAGATAAGAAAAGATCCACAAGAAAGCAGTGTCACTAAAACTCGGGAAAAAGAATATTCCAGAAGAGAAAGGTACAGATGAATAGTGTTTAAATGCTGCAAAAGACATCAAGGACAATGAGGATTGAGAAAAGACCATTAGATTTGGCCATTAGGAGATTGTATTATTCCTGTTGTCTTGCCCATGATGGAAAGTAAAAAATGCCTCCTTACTTTGGCATCTTTCTTAAAGTCTTTCTGAGCCAGTAGATTTTCTTAAATAGAAATTGAGTACTCAAAACATGTATCATGACTAATTTTTTTTTTTTTTTTTTGCAATCCTGATTTTCTATACTTGCTAAAAATGATGTGGAAAAATCATTATTGTTCTTTTAAAATATGTCCCTGACCCATAGGGAAACATTCCCCTTATTTTGAATCTGGATGGGAACCTTTAGAAATATACAAATAAAGGAAATAGGAAATTAGACATCATCAAATTTGATCAAATAACATGTTTTTATGTAAAGTGTTTTGAAAATTTTGAAGTTCAATGTTAACAAAAAAATTCATGTTATTAACATTATTTTTGGGGACCCAGCCTGTGATTTCATCAGGAGTGGGAATTTTTAGGGTGGAAATGCCCACCACTGATGATCACATCATTTGTATTTTACTGTTTTAATGAATTGCTGAGATATAAAAGGTTAAATGACTTATTCATGGTTACATGGTCCAAATCTTCCGACCTCAAAACTGGCTCTCTACTTCATGTGCCATGCTCTCAGTTATTCTTTAGGAAAGATAAAAATGAAGAACTAGAATTGACATGTGTGAAGGAACTGATTCACTAGTGATGCTAGTGGAATCTTTTAAGATTTCATTGCAAAATAAAATCCTCCTCTAGAAATAATTTGTGTAGTTTATTTGTGACCTTGGGGCAGAAGAATCATAATGCTGTAAGAACTTTATTAAGTGAATAAAATCTAGCATTTGTTGAGAAATGGGTCAATCTATTATTATATCTCATATGAATGGAATTATATTTACTCACCTTATAAATAGGGAATCTAGAATGGAAGGCAGGTCTCTTGATTTCTAACATAGTATCCTTTATCCCAAAGCTCATCAAACTGTGGATTGAGACCCCACATAGGATTGTGCAATTGAATGTGGGGGTCACAAAATAAATGTTTGATTTGTATGCCTATTTTATATAACTGTATATCCAGGGTCATATAAAAATTTCTCTCATGAAAAGGGGTTGTTAGTGGGAAAAGTTTACATAATCCCTGCTCTATACCATCTTATACTACTTTCAAAGAAAAGAATCTGGGAGAGGAAGCCAGGAAGGGTACTGGGGAGTCAGGATTAGAGCTGTTGTTCTGGGTAGACCAGTTCCTCATTTGGACTTCACCCTTAATATCAGAGCATTATTGTAGATCCAAGTCCCATCTAATTCTGGTGTTCTATCTCAACAACCTCCAGAGGCAGATTGAAGTTATATCTGGTGATTTTTATCATGGCACTTAATTTTTCCTATGCAATCTTACCCTAAATACAGATTGGTATTTTGTTTTCGTCTACCTGTTTTTAGTGATGTTTTATTCTCACAAATGGATAAGTAATCCTCTGTAGCACCCAAGATGTTTAAGCAGCAGTGATGGCCCACTGGGAATTCCTCAAGTTTTTTGGCTCCCCTTATACCTATCTCTAGCTCCCAGTAATGGAGTAAACTGAGGACCATTAGGGTGAAAGTCACTAGCAAATATCCCTTCTCTCTCCCCAGGAAAGTACCTTCTAAGATCCATGTTACAATAACTTTTTGAGTACTTTTCTAGGAACTTTCAGTGATTCTAATATGTTTCTTCTCATGAAGAAGTTTCTCAGAGAGCCAATTGTTCAAATGAGCCACTTGTTAAATCGAGGACCCCATTGAGAATTGACCTTGGGCAAATAAGGTAACTTCTTTGAGCCTTACATTTCTTATCTGTAAAAAGAGGGTGATGATAATGCTTTCTATGTCATAGGATTGTAAGGAAAGTGCTTTTCAAACCTTAAAGTTCATATATGTTTCATAAACAAGTAATGTCCTGTAGCACTTTATTGCCCTTTTCCCTCCATGAGTTTTAAAAAAAAAAAATTATTCGTTCTAATTTTTCAGACTTCTTTCTAATTAAACATAAAATTAAATAAATAAATACAATTTAATGTTTATTCTCTGTAAAGCATTGTGCTAAGTAGTAGGAAGACAGAAATGAAATAATTCTAGCCTTCAAGGTACTTTTATCCTTTCTTTGTGGTTGTTTTGGACTAGCCCTACAGTTACATCATGAGTTGCTCCCTCTACCAATGCAGACCAGTACTTTCTTTGAAACTTAGTCTTTGAGAGGTCCTGATACAATCACATGTATGAGGATGCATTGAACTTGAGTTGATTTGAATCTGGAACTTGAAAGACTGAGACTAGATCTCTGACAAGCTGCCTCTCAGTGCTGAGTGTGTTCAGCTAAATTGAAGGCAAAATGTTCCCAACTTTAAATGATGGCTTTTGCCATGTGAACTTTACTACAACACATTCTTTGTATGTAATTCTTCTAGCACACAGGTATTTACAAGCTACCAGGCCCTCCAGCTAAACTACAAACGCACCCTCCACTCCCTCTATTTGCATCGGAGGATGGTAGGAATGCATTCATGACTAGTAGACCTAAGTCCTAATTTTAAACTGACTTTCTTTCAAATTCTGAAGGAAGATCATAGCAGTGGGATAGAAAAAACTTCAAAAGATGTCTAGTACAACCCAGGTTTTTTTTCTTTTACTTTTAAGGAAAATAAGGCTCAGGGAAAGGCTTTGCCCAGTCACAACAATTGGCAAACATCAATTGAGCCCAGCTTCTCTGATTGTAGATTCATCATTGATTTACTCTTGGCGTAAGAAGTCAACTGGTCTCAAGTAGACAAGGAAGATACTTGCAGCCTGAGTGAAGGAATGGGTTTTTTTAAATTACCCCTAAAGAGATTTTTCTTTTACAAAGAAACAGAAAGGATGGAATTGCTTTTGGCAACTTCTGTAATTGGAACTCGAAATACCTGCTTCTACTAGACTTTCCAGAGCTCCACTGGGAAGTTCTAATGTATATTTGGCTTGATTTGGTTTGGCCTTTTATATTTTGTTTCTTCATTGTGCCCCAAAATGAGTGTAGAAATTGAACAAGTGGGAATGGTGCCATTACTGTCTATTCCCTCTTTCCCCTCCCTTTTTTGACTTTCCTGTCCTTACACAACAGAATTTATTCATTTTGACTGCATTCAAGTCTCCAGATGGGAAAATGAGATTGTGTTTTGAATGAGCTTATTGTTTGGGGGGGTTTCACTGACTTCTTTTATCTCATACCCTTCGTCTTGCAGCATATTGACCCCATTTGCAAAAATGCAAACGCTGAGTTTTGGGGGGAAGATTTCTAGGATATTTTGTGCCTCTGATATTAGTGAGGTATAGGCACAATAATATGGGGACTCTTAATGCTGCAAAATATCTTTTGTCATACATAAAATATGTGCCATGCAAAATAGTAATGCTTCCTCAGATAAGCAGATATTGAATATTAGAACCTGAAAATTGAAGGGGACTAAAAGAAGTCATGTTAGCCTAATTAACACAATTTATTTTATTTTAATATGTTGTTACTTATTTATCAGTTGATAATGGTCTAAAAATATGAACAGGCAGTTCTCCAAGGAAGAAATGCATATTATGTGAAGCCAGTGTGAAAAAATACTCCAAATCATTAATTTAGAGAAATACAAATTAATCAATTCTAAGATCTTATTTTATACCTATCTGAATCATACCCATATTAATGTATGCAGTATGGAATCTCTGGATTGCAGTTCTGTTCCACTCCCAGGAAGCAGCAAATACTCAAAGATACAAAATTCGCTTTTGAGTCATGTCTCAGAAGGTAGATTGGCAGCACAGTTAACTAGGTCTTGGAATTACGCCTAAGGCCAAGCGGGTTTCATAATGTAACAACTTCTTGATTTTTGAATATTATGTATATGTGGATCTTTCTCTCTCTTTTCTCTGTCTTTTCATCCTGAGTCATAGCTTCCTTTATCTTGTGTCAAGAGCAGGGATTTCCTGGCCTAGATTGGTATTCAGTTATAATGGTCTGGATTGTGAACTCAAAAGTTTAGGCAGGATTATGGATATACAAAGTGGGCAGCTTGCCTTAGGTTTCTAACCATGGGAAACTTTTTTTATTTCTTTCTAAAAATGAGTGTGTGTGTGTGTGTGTGTGTGTGTGTTAATGCCAGAAAATTCCACTCTCCATGGTAATCTGGCTACTTAGTTTGTGAGCCACGTAAACATTGGCTATGGTAAAAGCTTAGAAATTCTAGTGCATTTTAATAAAGGGCTGGGGTTTTCAAATTTTTCTTATAGTGCCCAAGTAATTTGTCTCTTCTCTACCTCAGAGAATCTTCATTGTCCATCTTGGCCCCAGGAATTGATTATTGATCGTGCCTGGAATCACATTTATTATCTGGGTGATTCTGGGCAAATCACTGAACCATTCTGAGGTTTGGTTAGTTCATTTGTAAAATAAAGGTGTTGAAGTAGATGGTTTCTAAGGTCCTTTTCAGCTGAAGCTCTGTGATCCTGATTATTCTCACTCTTCTCCCAGGGGAGCTGGTAATCTGGGAACCAACATAACCTGAACAGCGATCTTCTAGGTCAGAATAAAGGCAGCTTGCTTCTGTGTCCTTTGTTACAAGAACTTCAGGCTCAAGATGAAAGAGAAAGCAGAGAAAGTCATTCCCAACTATAGTAGCTCTGGCCTGGGTAGCAGGTTGATGTTAGAGCTGTAGGGGTTAAAAGAATAGTAATTCTGGGATCTAACTAATAGCTTAATGCACATAATTCCTTATTAGGGTATAGGCAGAGTTGATTTCAGAAGAACTATGTGTTTGAGCCTAGGTAAGTGGAAATGCAATAATTATTTTATTTTAAGGTTTCATCTAGTTCAAACCCCCTTAGGAAATTGAGACCTTCAATTTTATCCACTGGGAAGCTCCTAAAGAATGCATCTTCTATTCATGCAGATTAGTGCATTTCCTGTAACTTGTCATTTTAATGAGTTGCTATGGGCACTGATATTGCAAGTGACTTGCCTGGGGTCATACAGAAAATGGGTATCAAAAACAATACTTGATTGAACTCTTGTCAACTTTCTGTTCAGCGTACTATAATGCTTTTTGTGTCTTTTTGTTGGAAATAAAGTACTTGCCATCTACCAGAGGTTGAGAGGGACATTTCATAGAATTGCAGGCAGTTGGGTTGTTTTTTTGTTTTTGTTTGCTTTTTTGTGACGTTTTTTGGTAGCAGTCTAAAGCTTGATATAAACATCTGCATTTGAAGGAGTGTTGGAATCCCCACAGGGAAACCATGAGAACTTGCTATTGTTTTGGTTAAAAGTTTCAAACACTGAGGATCAGCATTCTCTAAAATATTTTTTCCCATTGACCTATTGGCTTCTTAGTGGGCCAACTTCCATCTCCCACCCCTCTGATGTTGGTTTGGTGTGAGATAATTGTAAACAGCCCTGGCTAAAAGCAAATCTTCCAGTATTATGGGATCTATGTGCAGCTCCCACACTGGATACCCACTGTCTTATTTGTCCTTGGAAAAAAGTACTTATTTTTTCAGATGAAGAATTTGTTGTTTCTTAGATCACTTCCTCTTAAGGGCATCCTCCTCCCCCTACTAGTGTCACTTTATTCTCTCATTCTTGTGACAAAGGGCGAGTACATAGATTGTCCTCAGTTTTAGCAATTCAGATAGCATTTAAGTTTCTACTTGTATGATGTTAAGAATGGGGGGATATCAAGAAGCCTCAAGTTTTGGAAGACACTAAATAGGTTTGGTGTTTTTTTTTTTGTTTTGTTTTGTTTTGTTTTAAGCTAATTGACATTTTAGGTTTTCTCTCATGTATCTCTCTCTAATCAATTAGGAAATTAAAGCTAGATACTAATAAGGACAGGTGCAGTCCCTGTTTGGGACAGTTTGTATTACCAGAAGCCTTAACTCCTAACACTACCTAAATTGTTTCCCAAATGCCCCTCTGTAAACAGGAAAGGTACCTGTTGATAATTCTAGGCAAATTCATCTATGCTCCAAGAATAACTTTTCATTTCTTCAAATGCTAAACAAGGAGGTAGGAGAATTATTTTTAGCAAGAAAGTAAATTCTGCTTGATTCTGAAGTCAGATTTGTCATCTGTGTAAACTTGGACAAGCCAACTTTTGTGGGGTCTCCTGTTGCTCTTTTGTAAATGAAGTGACATTTGAGTTTTCTCCTAGTTCTAAATCTACAGTCCCATGAATTAATGTTCCTTGTACCATTATTTATTGAGAGTCAAACACCAGAGGATATACAATTGCCTATAGGCTTTTGTGAGAAGTGACAATTTTTAATGGTGAGTGCTTCTCTCTTGTTAGGGGGCTACTATTGACTGTGCACAAGAATCAGCCCAGTATTGTTCACCATAAACAAACATTAATTAATTCCTATGTCAGGAATTTTCCTAGATTCCAGGTCAAGGTCAGTTCATTCTTAATGGTTGCTAAGACCCCTCCAAGTCATACTGATGTTATTCCACAGAGGGTCCAGCTGCCTCAGTCAGAATGACTCTGAAGTGATTTGCTTGGAACTGGCATATTTTTCCAAATCGAGGTTTGGAAGACTTGTAGAAATAGAGGGCAAGTGTGGTGGGGATATCAGCCAGTTGAGGGTTGGAAGGAAATGCCAGATTCCCATAAAATAGACTCCAAGTTTTAATGCTTGGACATGTGCATGTATGCAGCTCAGGCAAGAAGAGAATGAATTTCACATTCTACCTTGGAATATTCCCCATAATTTGATTTTTAAAATACCATTATTGAGTGTGAAAACATTTAAAATTTAGGAGGAAACAGCTGACTGGCAGAGATCCTGATGGGTCTTGAACAAGATTCTGCTATATTATTAATGACCTTATTCCATTTACTTCCCCACAAGCACACTTAGCAACTTGGAATTCTTGTGGCTGACAAATTCTGCCTATCCAGCAGCAGTGGGAGCAGGCTTTAGTTTAGTCCAGGAAATCAATCTCTCCATTCTTTTCAAGATAAACCACAGAACCAAACCTCCTTGATTGGTACCTTAAGTGGATGGTATAATTTTCCTTTTTCAGGGTCTACTACTGTTAATGATTACTATTCAGGTACATAGATAAGTATTATATTCAATATATACACATATCACATATATCTCACTGCCACATATATTATTTCATTGGAGTCTTATAACAAACCTGGGAGGGAATTATATTATTCCATATTTTCAGTTGAGGAAATTAACTCTCAGAGAGGTGAAGTTACTTATCTAGTAACATGATGTCATGAAAAGGATTCAAAAGACTTGGGTTCCCAAACTTTATTGGAGACGAGCTGTTTGAGCTTGAATAAGTCACTTAACATCAGTCAACAAGTCAATAAACAGTTATTATTTGTTTATTATGTTTCAGGCACTGTACTAGGTATTAAGGATACAAAGAATGGCAAAAATATTCTCTCAAGGAGCTCAAAGTGGAATAAGGGAGACCACATGCAAATATCTATGTAACAAACAAGATATATTCAGCATAAATTGGAAGGAGCCTCAGACTAGAATTGAGGGAGACTGGGAAAGGCTTCTTAGGTTTTACTGAGACTTGAAGGCAGTGAGGGAAACCAGAAGATGGAGATGAAGGAAGAGAATTTGAAGCATGGGAGATGGTCATTAAGAAGAAATGGAGTTAGGAGATGCAGTGTCTTGTGGGAATAATAGCAGCAAGGCCAGTATGTCAGTTCCTTTAGAATATGTGGACAGATAGAGGGAGTGTCATGGTAATGAGATCTGCACTTTAGGAAGGTCACTTTGGTAGTTGAATGGAGGATGGACTGGTGAGGAGAGATTTGAGGTGGGGAACCAACCATCAATGGTAATAGTCCAGGCATGAGAGGAAGGGATTGCCCCAAAGAGGCAGCTTTTTGAGATTAGACAAATGCAAGAATTTGCAAACGTATAATTGACTGCACATGGTAACCCCTTGGCTGTTGGGGCAGGGGGAGTGAATGACGGTACCTCGCTCTGTAAAAATGAAGGTGTTGAATTAGATAGCATCTGAGATAACTTTTGGTTCTAGATCTATGACTTCACATGGCAGACTCAAATCTGAGGCTTTGGACTCCCAATCCAGTGTTCTTCCCACCATACCATACCCAGATTCCTGATTTATAGAACTCGAAAGTATCTTAGAAACTCCCTCATTTTACAGATGAGGAAACTGAGATCCAGATTTCCCCAAGTCACACAGCTGGTATCTGAACCTAAGTTGTTGCTATTATATTCACTGTCTCTTGTTAGTATATGGAGTGTCATGATCAACTTAACTAAGGCTCATCCTTGCTCTTATTAACTCTAGCTATCTATTGAACCATCTTCTCAGTCTGCATTTCTACTAGAAATAGCCACTCTTCTCCTTTGCCCTTTGTGTTTGTTTAAGCTAACAGACTAGAGAAACAGTGTGATGTGGAGAGTAGAATACTAGTTTTGGAATCTGGAAAATTGGGTTCAAGCAGTATTTCTGACATAAGCCAGATGTATGACTTTGGACAAGTCACATTTTACTACTCCTGTGCAACTCTCTGCAGGCAGGAAGTCCCTACAGTGGTGAAATTACAGGTCTAGATTAAACAAAACAAACTCAGCAATTATATGCCTTCTCAACTAATTTAGGAACGATAGAGAGCTTGGCAGTCAATGTTGAATTTTATTATCCCTTTCCTGAAGAGACTCTAAGGGACTAATTTGATTAGAGGGTCCTTTGAGGTCAAGAGCATATGACTAGGGCCCATATTTTTTGGTTGTTTTTGTTTTGTTGCTAGTCCAGAGCAGCTTTCTGTTCAGGCTTCCCTGATTTGCCAAGGGTGGGGCAAAGGGTCAGGGAACTGAATCTAATCCAAGTCTTGTGAGTGTGGGCAGGGACCTCTCCAGTTTGCTTGTGGGCTCAGAGCAGGTAGATAAAAATCTTGGGATTTGTTTGAGAAGAAGCCCCTCAGGAGGTGCTTTTCTGCATAAAAACTGGAAAAAGTTCAGAAAAGAAACCCCCAGGAGGTGTTTTAGCATAAGACTGGGAAAAGTTCATGTAAATAACTGTATTATTTTAAACCATCTTGTCACCTTATTAGATCGCTCAAAAAAAAGTGTTAGTTTCTGATATGTTCTTGAGATTTCATATGAACCTCACAGCTTAATTGATCAAGCCTTTCTGGAGAGTTATTTGGAACTATGCCTAAAGGGCCATAAAACTGCATATCCTTTGATCCAGCAGTGTCTCTACTGGGTCTGTATCCCAAAGAGATTATAAAAGAGGGGAAAGGACCCACATGTACAAAAAATATTTGTGAGCAGTTCTTTGTTGTGGCAAAGAATTGGAAAATGAGTGGCTGTCCAGCATGAATGTAATGGAATACTGTTGTTCTATAAGAAATGAGCAGGTTGATTTCAGAAAAGCCTGGAAAGACTTACTTGAACTGATGCTGAGTGAAATAAGCAGAACCAGGAGAACGTTGTACATACTCAGTAACAAAAAGATTATGATGACCAATTGTGATAGACTTTTTTTTTAGCACTTAAGTGATCCAAGGCAATTTCAATAGACTTTGGATGTAAATGCCATCTGCATCCTGAGAGAGAACTGTGAAGACTATATACACATTGAAGCATACTATTTCTACCCTTTTTCTTTTTTTGTTTTTTCTTTTCTTTCTCATGGTTTTCCCTTTTTTTCCTTCCCCAACATGACATATGGAAATATGTTAAATGAATATACATATACTTTTTTTTTTCATGGGAAAGGAGAAGGTAAAGGAAGGAGAGATGGGGGAAAATGGAATTCAGAATCTTACAAAGATGAAAATTGAAAATCACCTTTATGTGTTATTGGAAAAATAACATTAAAATGATTTAAAAATATTTTTAAAAGCTTATAGCTCAAAATTATGTGGTTCTATGATTTAGCTCCTGACAATGAGTCTGTCATCCATTGTTTTTTGTTTGTTTTGTTTTGTTTTTTTGGTAAGCCCTTTCACATGAGGATTTTAAAATACTTTGTAAGCTGTGAATTAAATTTCAGAACTATTCTTCACTGCATGAAATACCATTTCTTTCTCTCAAATGGGTATAATAATTGCAGTGATTTTTATAAATACATTGGGTTGGTATAGTTTTTTTTTTTTCTTCCAAAAAATTCAAAGAATGTCTCCTAAAAGTTAGCTCATTACTCCTCACCATTAGTAGAGAACAGTCCACCACAAGCATCCATATTTTAATAAAAGAGACATTTGAGATCCTGAGAAATGAAGGAGTTGGCATAAGGTCATAAAACCAGTACCTGGCAGATCCAGGAGTGTAACCTGGGTTTCTTAGTGTTCTTTCCACCCAGCTATTAAAGGAGATGCAGAAATTTGATCCTGTGCAACCCAGAATCTTTGAATTTTTCTAATTATTTGCTCCTTAAAGAGCAAAGTTAAAATTATTTATTCCTAATTAATTAGAAATTCTCAAGTTTAGTCTCGAGCTAGCTAAAATCCTTAAAGCCAACGTAAGCTGAAACAAAATTGATTTTTTTTCTCTGATGGTTTGGTGAGGTCAACGAGACCTGAATTCCAGTATTAGCTTTATTATGTATCTACAATCATTTTTGTAGATATCATTTATGTAGATATATGTATGTGGATATACTTATTTAAAAAATTTCAAACTAGTCTCAAAAGTACTTTAAGTACAGGATTTCATTTTTCTCTCCTTTTTTTATTAAAACTTTTTTTTAATTAAAGCGTTTTATTTTCAAAATATATGCATTGATAATTTTTCAGCATTGACCCTTATAAAACCTTGTGTTCCAAAATTTCCCCTCCTTCACCCCACCTCCACCATTAGATGGCAAGTAATCCAAAATATGATAAATATGTTAAAATATATGTTAAATCCAATATGTGTATACATATTTATACAATAATCTTGCAGCACAAGAAAAATCCAATCAAAAAGGGGAAAAAATAAGAAACAAGACAAAATGCAAGCAAACAACAACAAAAAGTGAAAATACTATGTTGTGATCCACATTCGATTCCCACAGTCTCCCTCTGGGTTCAGATGGCTCTCTTCATCACAAGATCGTAGGAACTGGCCTCAATCCATCAAAATTGGTCATCCTATAATATTGATGTTACTGTGTGCAATGATCTCCTGGTTCTGTTCATTTCACTTAGCATCAGTTCATGTAACTCTCTCTAGCCTCTTTGAAATCATCCTGCTGATCGTTTCTTGTAGAAAAATAATATTCCATAATATTCATATGCCATAATTTATTCAGCCATTCTCCAATTGATGGGCATCCACTCAGTTTCCAGTTTCTTGCCACTACAAAAAGGGCTGCCACAAACATTTTTGCATATATGAGTCCCTTTTCCTCCTTTAAGATCTCTTTGGGATGTAAGCCCAGTAGAAAAAGTGCTGGATTAAATAAAGGGCATGGATATTTTGATAACTTTTTGATTATAGTTCCAAATTGCTCTCCAGAATGGCTTGATCCATTCACAATTCCACCAACAGTGTATTAGTGTCCTAGTTTTCTCACATCCCCTCCAACATTCATCGAGGACAGGTTTCTTTAGGTTTTTAATCTTTGTTTATAGCAGGGTGCCTGGCACTTAGCAAGGACTTAGTAAATATGGATTATCATTTTATGTGACCCGGACAAACCCCTTAAATTCTCTGAGCTTCAATTTCTTTATTTTAAAATTAGAGATAATAATTATTACTCTAATTTCCACACAGAGTTGTTCTGGAAGAGCAAACAAGATGATTTATGACACCTTATAGTAAAACGGCAAAGCAGTAGACAGGTGTAAGGAATTATTATTCCTTCAAGATTCAATGTCAGGAAATGTAATCTCGGGATGCTGAACATTACCTTCATTAATGAATACCATCATCACTTGCTAATTAGCTGTTGACTAATTCCCATTCCAACAGCATTTATGATGAGTTAATATCGGAGAAGACAGGCTCTCTTAGTAGATTAGAACCACAGAGTCCCCTGGGCAGGAGTGAATCTGTTTGGAGTTGAATGACAACATCACAGCTGGGAGCTGGAAGCTTAAGAAAGCAGACTCATTCAGGCTGGTGGAATTCATTCCAGCTCAGTGTGAAAATGCTGCCCCTTCCATGCCAGCATGCCTGTCTGTCTGCATGAATGCATTCATTTTGCATAGCAGTGATCATTGTAATCCCTCTATAATCAACAGGATTGCTGCACAAATGTCTAGGGCCAAAATTTGGCTATAGGAGTAGGTTTAGAATGCTTGTTGTTTGCCCTAAAGAGATGGAAGTTTGGTTGGGTTTTGTAGCCTCCAGATCTTTTGTAGCTTCCTTATTGATGAGAGAAGTTTGGCAATCTTAGTTGCACCTGGTTGGAATCTTGAGCATAGCTTTTCCCAGCTTCTTATGCCACAATCCAATCAAAGCTAGGAATATGTCCCTGAGGATATTTCTACATACTCCCTTTAATCCTTTTCTGGGGCTGGGCTATCCAGAAAGAAAATAATCCCTTGGAGATTTAAGGCAAGCTCCTTTTGCCTTCTGATACTTTTTTTCCCTTTTGCCTTATAGGAAAGGGAAGTTCTAACTCAATTGGTGGTTGTCAAAAAAGTTTCTAATAAAGAATAATGCCTTAATGTTTTGTTTTTAAATTTGGAGGCCCTCTTTTCAAATGCCATTTTGAGCCCTTATGAAATAGGTTAGGAGGAATATATTATTCCATTTTATAGATGGGGAAAATGAGGCGCAAGTGTTTTAAGTGACTAAGCCAGATTCACATTGCATAATAATCTGGAATAATACCACCCTAAATCATCTCTTTCTGTCCCCAGGTCTTTTCTCCTCAGGTTGTGCTGTTCATGCCCACAGCTTCAGTCCATGTTTATTAGATGCTCTATCACCAGCTAAGACTTGTGTAATAAAGATCATACACAAAGCATTTTTACTGTTCTCCTGTGGCATTGGATGCAGTCCTTGGCCACATTTAAGTCTGTAAGTAAATACCTTCCATTTTACTATCATAGGTGAGAGTATTGGAGGTAATGCTATATACAATGAATCCAGAAGTTAGTATCAGGAGGAAAATAGCAATGGGCTGCCAATGGTGCTCATATGTAGCCACTATAAGAAAGAGTACTTCTGTGTAAGATTCCAAACCACTATGATAAGATTCTAAGCCTCCGCAATAGGATTCCAAATGGTTAGTGAATCCAGTTGTATTGAAAAGTCAGCCCCTCTGAAATAATGTGGGTCAGTGCAAATAGGTCAGCACAATTCCCAGATTGGCTTTATGCCTGAGGGTGGAAAACTGTGGCTATATTGGTGAAGAACTAGACTCATGTAGGTGAAACTTCTGATTAAGTTTCATTTCCATACATGGCTAATCAGAAAAGGGTTGGAGCTCTTAACTGTGATTGTTTCCCAACACAAGCTCTGTGCTTCAGTGAAGCCAATTTTCCTGTTGTAGAGGTACTAGAGCACAGCACCAGTGTACCAAGCTCTCTACCTTTGTTCTTGCTCAGCACAGCCTCTCTTTGTTTTACTGATGATTCATTTTCTTCTGACTCTTTCTTGAAGCCCCACCTTTCTTGTGAAGTTTTCCCTAGTGGTTCTGAACTTATATTTCCTCCTTCTCTGGTACTTATTTTGCCTATAATGACCAAATTACCACTTGTTTTTCATTTATTTCATGGATGTTGATGGCTTCCTAGATCGCCATAGCACATCAATTACAGTGTAAGCTATTTTAGAGCAAAGACTGTCTTCTGCTATTCTCACCTTTTCCAGAATTTTCTTGTAATATTGGTACAGCTGGACTCACCTGTTATTTCTGAAGAAACTGATAGTTAATCAACAAGTAGTACTCCATTTTTAAGTGGTCACTATTCTAGTAGGTCCTGAAAAAAGAGTAATGACCAATGGGTAGAATTTCTATCTAGTGAAAGAAAGGACCTCTTAGCGTGTAGAGACATCCCAAAATGGAATGGATAACTGTCTTGGATTATAATTTCCTATCAACAGATCTGTGGGGTTACCAGTAATCAGGTGTACATGGAGGGGATTTGATCATGAGCAAGGGTTTATAGATTCACAAATGTAAGGAAAGTTTCCTTTATTTTACAGAAATTCAAAGAATGTTTACCCAAGATCACATAATTAGTAAGTAGTACAGCTGGGATTGGAATCCACTTTCTTACTCTAGATTTAGTGTTATTTTTGTTTCAATTAGATGACATTAAAGATGCCCTCTAACTCTAGTATAGGGCAGGCTAAATGACACAATGAATAAAGCACTAAACCTGAAGTGAGGAAGACTCATCTTTGAGTTCAAATCTGGCTTCAGACACTTAATAGCTGTGGGACCGTGGGCAAGTCTCTTACCCCTGTTTTCCTGTTTCTTCTATTGCAAAATATACTGGAGAAGGAAATGGAAAACTGCATATTACCTTTGTGACCCCAAATAGGATCCAACAACCATGAATCTTGTGTTGAGACTATAAACTTCACTACTGTTGAAGGCGGTAAGGATGAAGTCTTAGAGAAAAGGGTATGCCTTCATTGCTTATCCCTTGACCTATTTACTGTAGTAATTATATTTAGATTGTGAGATTCTTGAGCATAGGAACTATTTCAATTTTTAAATTTAATTTACTAGAATGTCCAGTCCAATGCTTGGCACATAATAAATAATATTTATTTGATTAGTTTGAATTGTAAAATTCTTTCTAGTTTCCTTTCCTGGTATAAATAGTAACATTAGCTCTACATAGCCGCTATCTGTTTAGTCATGACATAGACATGTAATGCTTATGTCATGATATGTTACGTGATATCCAAGCCTTTGGGGCAAGAGACTTGTCTTTGAAAGATGATAGGCCCATGGTTTCCCAGTATTACACATTGGAGGAAAAACCAGGGGAATATATTACCTACCATTTAGCAAAGAAATCCGTTCATAAGCAATTTTCAGCCACATGCCATTCTCATTCAACAGCTGTATCCCTTTTATTGGCAAATTTTCCAAATGATGAATGTCATCCATCCACACTTTCAGGCAAGCATTAAATGGAAGCTTTGGACAAATTGCAAGGAAACAATGGTCCTTCTGAGAGTCCGGAGTAGTCCCCGAAAATGAAATCAGTTCATCATTCTGGGCTGGGTTAGTGTCGCAGAAAAGATGCCATTGATTCAGTGAGTAAGGCAAAAGATAGTATTGAAGAGAGGATGGCTTAGCACAGAGAGAAAACAGGAAAAAAAGGAGGGAATTCATGAGTATTAGAAAAAGGTCTGAAATAATCACAGTGTGAATTTATTCTAGAGAACTAGTCTTCCAAAGGGTTATTTAAGAAGCAATGTAGCATTTCATACTCTTATAAAATACTTTCAAACCATTGTAAAAACATACAATTTTAGATCAGGAAGTAAAATTCGAGATAATATATTCTGACTTCTTTTATAAATAGAGAAACCAGAGAGGTAATGAAATGACTTTTCCAGGATCATGCTAAGCAAATCTCCTTACTCCATTGTTTTCCCTGGTTGCAGACTTGGTATGAATGAATGAAAGAGCTTATTAAACACTTAACTATATGTCAAATGCTCTGCTAAGTGCTGAAGAAACAAATTGAAAATGCAAGGTAGTCTCCACAGTGAAGAAGTTCCCAGAATAAATAAGGGAGATAAAGCATTATAGTTGGTTAGCTCGGTAAAAGGAGGACTGCCCTGTTAGTTAAACTATTTGTGAATGTCTTTCTTTGTACTAACAATTCAGACCAGGTAATTTACTGATGCTTTTAATAAATAGACCCTGGTTTTCATTGGATACTTCTCTTTTGTGGACTCATCAAGACTGAATTGACTTTTAGAACACGATGACCAATGACTGCCTGGTATGTGTATAAATTTGATGTATATAAATATGGTTGTTGGGTTTTTGTTTTGTTTTGATCTGTGTATTTTAAGACAATTTAAAAGGATTCCAAACAGTTGCCTGTTTTTTTAAATGGTGATGTTTTTGCTTTGCACAGGTAGACTGTATTACAATTCTAATATCAGTTCCCTCTTTTTTTTTTTTCTTCCCCTGAGGTAATGGGAGTTAAGTGACTTGCCCAGGATCACACAGCTAGGAAGTGTTAAGCATCTGAGATCAAATTTGAACTCAGGTTCTCCTGACTTCAGGACTGGTACTCTGTCTAGTGCGCCATCTAGCTGCCCCTATCAGTTCCCTCTTAATGAGCTTCTCATTAATATAAACCTTTAGCAGTTATCCATCTCTGTATGCCAGGAAATGTACAATGTAAGCTGTATCTAGCATCTGTCCTTAAGGAGCTTTCGGTTAACAACAAGCCCAAGGACAGAGGCCAGAGAAAGGGTGAATCTTAGAAATGTTACATAGAATAGATTTGTTTAATAAGAACAATAGACCAAGTGTTTGATGGATAGACTTGGAGTCAAGAAGAGCTGAGATCAATTCTTACCTTGTCACAGATTAGTATGATCCTGGGCACTAAGTCACTTAACCTTTCTGCATGTCTGTTTTTTCATCTATGAAATGAAGATAAAATGGCATCTTTCTCTCACTCAGGATTGTTGTGAGGGAAAAGTGAGATATTGGTAAAGTACTTTGAAAACCTAAAGCCCCATATAATCTTAGCTATTATTATTGCTTTTATTGTTATTGTTTTTTTTATTATTACTATCTGGTAAATAAAGAAAATGTGTGAGAATTGCTCTTCTGATAGGGCAGAGGCATGGGAAATCCATCATTTATGTTCATGGCATTTCAGTCCTTTCAAAAAATCAGTAAATGGTGACTTCTTTATGAAAAGCTCATCTCCTTGAAACCCAAAACTGAGTCTAATAGTTTTTGCCTCAGAATACTATCATTACCCAGAAGGAAATGCCTATTGAAAAGGCAGACAGTGGGAAGGGGGTTAGGAATCTGGCTCTAGCCTCCTTCCAGATTGTATAAATCAAGATTTCTGGCCCGTATCAAGATCCTTTTGCTTCCTTTTTTTTTTTTTTAACTTCTTCTTTACAAAGGGATAGCAAAAAGTATTTGCCACATAAAACAAGTAAAGCTCCATAAAGTTTCAACCAATGAAATCATCTTTTCTTCCTACTGAGAGTCTTCTGGCCCCATCTAATTCCTGTTCTCTAAGGAGTTATCGGAGAGGAATATCCTATATGTTTAAGAAAGCATACACATTTTAATCCTGTTCTTCAGATTTTGTTGATACATAGGATGGGGAAGGTGAATTTTCTTTAGAAGTTTTAGATGTAGCAACACAGAGCTGATTTCTTAGTCAAGAAACTTGGTTTTGAATCCTGCTTTTAGCATTTGCTAGATGATGGCAAAGAACAAATCATTTAATTTCTCTGGATCCCCAATATTGTCACCTGTATAATGAGGCTAATAATGCATATATTATCTATTTCACAGGGGGATTTGTACAGATAATCAACATTTATTAAGTGCCTATCATGTGCAAGGCACTAAGAATGCTTTGACAGAATAAGCCTAATGATCATAATTACATACAGTAGTGTTGCCTGAAATAGAGCTACTATTAACAATGGAACCCTTATAGTATAAATGGGGGGCCTCAATTTAAATACCATCTGAGTATTGTTTTTATAAGGGATCCATTTAAGGTGAACATCTCTTTGGAAAACCATTTAAAACCGTTTATTTACAAGGAAGCGATTTCAGAAATTTTGTTGGGGGTCCTTGTGTCAGGTAAAGCTGCTGACATGTTTCTCCTAGTATAAATTTGCTCTTTGGGAGCTAGATACTTTTCCATATGGGAGCTAGATGTCTTCCAAATCAATGAACCATAATCCATGCTTTGATTCCCAAAAAGATAATGACAGATCCATTTTATTGTTTGCACATAGAATTCTTCTTACTTTATCCTGGAAAATACACTCAATTTATTACAACCCCAAGACTTTCCTGGAAGCATTTTAAGTGACTAGTATTGAGCCTAGAGTGATGAGATTTCATATAAAAATATGGCTAATCTTCAGTGATGCTGATATAATTGAATAGCTATTTCCAAGTTTTCCCAATCTTAAAATAGAGCTATTTAATTTCTTAAGAGTGTTGGGGAACTTTTTCTCAAGTGAAATATACTAAAATTCTTTGGTACGAAGGTATCTTCTGAAAACAGAGAAAAATAATGCTGCAGAGTTTCTCCATGAAGGGACATGATAAAAGCTACTTAAGCATTTCCTTGAAAGGATTACTTTACTTCATTTATAGGTCTTGAAAATATGACACTTGGTCATTTTAATATACAGAATTATGAGCCTTTCTCTTCCATTGGTTTCATGGGCAATCTTATTAGATTTTTTGCTCATTTATTTCTGCACTAGCTAAATACAAAGGCCCTTCTTTTCTTTGAAGGATGTATATGATAAAAAGGATTACAAGCTATTTCTCCTATTTTTCCAGGAAATCCAGCATACAGTTTCTTTGAAGATGATATTTGAGTAGGAGAGGAATAGCCCTTTTTTAGAATTTTTGCTTAGACTCTTAGCAGCTTTGGGAAAATTACATCAGTAAAATGTGTAATTCTTGTAAATTATTTGCTATGTTTCTACAAGACACCAATGCTCATCAATTGAGTCCTTTTCCTTCCACTGAATACATTAATAAACTTTAAACCAGAAGTTCTAGTGGTTACTGTTGGATTTTGCCTGAGGTGACAAGAATCTAATTTTGCAAATTACAATCTGTGCCTTTCTTCCCAGCTCGATAATCATCCTAGAGAATCATAAAATTATAGACTATCAGATCTCTAAGGCATATTAGAGATCATTTAGTTTAACTCTTTCATTTTATAGATGAGAAATTGGAGGTCCAAGGAGGAAACATCATTTGCTCAAGATAAAAACACTAGCAAGTGGCCAGAAAAGGGCCTTGAATCCCTATCATCTGCCTCTAAATTTAGTGCTCTTAAATTTAGTAAGTTAGGGCATATGCCTTCATTTTTGAATTGCTTTCTTTCCAAGTAATATGGAAAGATTATTCAGATCTACTTAATCCTCTACAGAAACTTTTGAACACCAGGGATTAGTTACAATTGAAGGTTCCTTGCCATCAAGACACATTTTGATTCAGACATATTGTGTTGACCTGAGATCTGGGTGATACAGAGCAAACTCTTAAGATTAACGAGGAAGCTATTTTTCCTCACTTTTGTGACCATGATATGTGTAGTGTTTCTTGTTAATACTTGAAAATACCCAAATTAAGTAACTTACTTATGTCTAATCAAGTCTTTGCTGTATCTTTACATTTATTTGTCAGATGAATGAATCAGTTCTTATATTTTTTCATTTTTACAGCAACTTGAAGGGCCAGCAGGTGGAGGTTTTGAGAGGATATGGACAACTTGGGGACCAGCTGTCCTCACTGGCAGTTCTCCTCATTCTCTCTCTCCTTTCACCCCATTTTGATTTCCTCGCAGGGTGGGTGGTGATTCTTCAAGGGAGGGCTGAAACCTCGGATAGCTCCTGTGTCTGTGGCTGATTCTGCCTGGGTGGTCTGCTATTCTTCCCACATTTCTCTTTTCTTAAAGTTTTCAATATTCGTAAGCCTTGGATAGTGTTGAAGTTATTGTGTGTGTTTCTAATTGAGTGTCGACAGTTCTGGATAGAACAGAAGTTCAGAGACTAAATATCAATATCTAAATTTATAATGTTGGAATGCTGGTTTTCACTCCCCTCTCAAAGATCTTTTTAAAAGCTCTTTGTTGTTGGGGGAAGGTAGTTTCATTAGTTTGTTAACAGAAGAGTTCATTGTACAGATAATTTGATTCTAAAAGAAATTCACAAAGCCATGAGAGTGAATATTTAAAAGTCATTTCATTAACTATAATTTATATGAGAATTAGTCACTGTCTTATATCTTTAGTAGGCAGCTATATGGTGCAATGGATAGAGTATTAGGAAAGCAAAACATTTGAATTAATCCTAAAACACTTGCTAGCTATGTGATCCTGGGCAAGTCACATCGCTTCTGCCTGCCTTAATTTCCTCAAATGGAAAATGGGGAATAATAATTACACCTCTCTCGCAAGATTGTGAAGATAAAATGAGGTAATATTTGTATCTGAGGTTCCTGGCACACAGTAGGTGCTTAATAAATGCTTGTTCCCTTTACTTAAACCCCCGAATTATTTCATTTTATATTGTTAAAATTAAGCCACAGAGCTTGAGCATTAAGAATAAAACAAATCTGGCTCAGTACATTATACAAGAAAAAAAAAAAGGTAACTGATAAACATTTGATAAGTGATGTGAAGCTTTGTGCTTAGTTCTTTTTACTCTGGAAAAAAAAATAGCCAATTGTATCACAATCATTCTAGCACTCAGTTTGAGATTCTTGTTTTTACTACCTGTGTGACTTTCCCCCTTCTTAGGCTTGTTTTTGCCTCTCTTTAATAGGGGTTAGACTAGATGACCTCTTAAGATCCCTTCCACCTCTAGATCTCTAAAAGAAGAATTCTCTTTTCTCCCCAAATATACTTGGAAAATATTTAACATAAGGAAACTGAGGTTCACCTTCATTCCTGTTATGGGGGGAGAGGGGTAAGGGGGTAATATAGCATCACTGAAATAACACAGCACTTAAATAAGCTCCTTGAAGGTAGGGCCTGTTTCATTTTTATTTTGGTATTCCCCGTGCTCACCATATAAAAAGGTTCTTTAAAATGCTAATAATTGCTTGTCTGAATAAGTTGGCTTGTCTCACTGACTGAATCGCTATCTTGCTCAAGCAGTTGATGGTATTTTGGTGACAGACCTTAATCTTGCAACAACTATATGACTTACTCTCCCTTCTTGGCACTACAGGACTTTTTTTTTTTTTTTTTTTTCTTTTAAAGTAGACATAGCTCTCTAAACATCTGTCTAGGAAAGTGTTGCTTCAGGATATAACATCTGATCTTCAGTCTGTTTCCAGCTCTGTGATTTCCCTAAGGATAGGGAAGCTGGGACGGTTGTCAGCTCCTCCAAATCCATAAAGGATAAATTCTGGATTCTGGCTGCTTGTGCTTATGGCTGGCTAAGGACAAGGAAGAAAACTGGAGAGAGGCCCAATAGAATGGTTTCTCTAAAGCTCTGGGCTGAAGTCATTTGCCCTTTGACTGAGGATAAGGGTGGGGAACCTCTATGGTGATGTTACCCAAAGGGTCTGCTGAGAACGAAGTCATAGACACTTACTGTAGCTCAGCTGGGAAACAGGGAAAATTTTTGAGAAAAGAGCCCACATCTGTAATCCCTTAAATAAGACCACTGTCCTGATTTTAAGACTTCAGCCCCTAACATTAGAGTCCTATGCTAGAGGTTTAGCCAGCTGTACTCTGGAGTATTGAAAAGTTTTACAGAAACATTCTCCATTCCCTCCCTCTAAACATTTTCAGAAAAATCACACAATAGTGTGCGGGCGTTTCAAATCTGTAACTTCAGCTAAGATGTTTGCATAATGTTGCCTGGGAGATTTATTCAAGACAGAAAATTACTGTCTGTGGAATCATTAGCAAATTGTCCTTCCAAGTCTAACCCCAAGGAAAAGAGTTTCTAACAATGGATTCCCTACAAAGTTAGAGTTTATCCTATATGATGGAGACAACCAGAATGAATTATTCTTATTGTCATCCATGTCATTTTGTCTCTGCCATCAGCTTCTAAGTTCTTTACGGGCAGGGGCTGAACACATTTTATGAATCTCCAAATAAGCAGTTTTCTTAATAAATATGTGCCCAAGTTGTGTTCCAAACTTGGTGAAACTTAGTTCAACTGAGCACTTTTTAAGCAATAAAAGCAAGTATTTGGGATTTTTAAAAAATGTTTTATTTTTCAATGAAAAATATTTTCTGTCTCCCATGTCACTCTTTACCCATACTTACAAGAAAAAAAATTGTATGTATATATGTATGTAATAAAATATGTATGCACATAGTCAAGCAATAAATTTCCCCCATTGATCATATTCAAAAACTCTCTTAATCTGTATCCTGAGTCCCTGTACTTTCTCTATCAGGAGGTGAGTACACACTTCATTACTGGTTCTCCATGATCAGGTTTGGGCATTTCCTTGGTCAAAGTTCTTAAGTCTTTAAATGTGGCTTGTCTTTACAATGCTGTTATAGTTTCCCTGATACTCTAGATGAGTTCACACAAGTCTTTCCAGGTTTCCCTGAAACCATTCTTTGAGTCATTTCTTATAGCACCATAGTGTCCATTATATTCGGGACACCATAATTTGTTCTACCTCTCTTCAGTTGATGGGAAACCCCCTTTGCTTCCAGTTCTTTGGAAAAGCAAGATTTTACAGAGGGCTAAATCAGCTTTCATAGTGGAAAAAAGCAGTGAGTTTGGAGATATGCATAGGGCAAGAAATGAAGTATTTCTAAAGGGGTGCAGTAGATACATCATCCAACAGTCAACTGAGACTTATTTTATTCCTCTACTCACCTAGGAAAGCATATTATCTGGAGAGATTTTGAATTGGCAGGGATTGTAGGGGTCATTAAATGCAACTCTTATTTTTTCAGTTGAGGAAATGGAGGCACAGAGAAGTTAAGTAAGTTGTCAGAGGTCACACCACCATTAAGTATCTGAGGTGGGATTTCAATCAAGGTCTTACAGACTTAAATCTAGCATCCTCTGTGCTGTACCATGCTGCCTCATAGATTTCCTTTCTCATCATTGCCAGCCACTAGGCAGATGTCCCCTAGGGGAGTTGGACTCTTATGGGTAGCTCACCTCCACAAAGTTAAGGCAGTCTTTGAAATTAGTTGAAAAAATTGCACTTCAGAAGCTTTAAAGTACTTGTGGCTGCATGTGTGCTTCTATGCATATTTCCTGAGAGGATTGTCTCCAAACTCTTCTGGAAATTCAGATATGAAGAATAATGCAAAAGAAAACATTGCAATTTTTTTCACATGTAACAAATCTCTCCCCCTCCCCCAACCCTACTGTGTATAATTTCCCTTATCTGAGTTATAAATCCTAGGGGAAACAATGGGCTGAGTCAGCCAGAGGAGAGGCTTTGTATTTATCAAGGGAAAAGCTGGAAAAACCTTGGAAAAAATAAGTGTGTCCCAAAGCTTTCTGGTGAGAATAGGTTGGGAGGGCAGAGTCCCCATATATTTATGTGCTTGCAAAGTTATAAGTTCAAGGAACTTAATTTCTCCATGTGATTAGATCCAACACATGTGAGATGTTTTGGCTTCATATTTAAAGCAGAAGCATATAAACTAACCTTGAGTTTCCTTGCCCAGTTCTTAACTGCATTGGGGAACAAGAATAAACTGGAAAGACAGGGGGAGGGGGCTCAAGAATTCTGTTATTTTGGCTAAATTAAGAAAAAGGAAAGACATAAATTGTTCCTCTTTCTAGGTGTTGTAAGGCCAGTCATTTTTTTTAAGAGTTGTTTTCTTTCTCTTCCCCCCTCCATCCTCCCCACTTAAAGTCAAATTCTCTTCAGTCTGGTTGGGTTGCAATAAGATTTTTTTTTTTTTATTTCATGAAAGCAACAATGCCCATCCTCCACCTCTCTCCTCCCACCCCACAGTTCTTTTCCCCCTCCTCCTTGTGCAATGAAAAATGTGCTAAGTGAAAGCTGGGAATTTTCCATGGCTTGAATCCTGGACTCCTTTGGGTTGCTCCCTAGCCCATTTCCCTGCCCTAATGAGGATCCCTGCCCACTGCAGTTCTTTAGCCAGGAGCACCATCATCATCTTCAGCTGCTCACTCCACAATTTTTGATTTTCAGATTTCACCTCATCCCACCTAAGATGAGTTTGTCTTTGTGGATGGTGGTCATAGCACTAAGGCCTCTTCTCTTTCTCTCCTAGCAAGGAGACATGCCTGTGACAAGCATGTTTGATTTGCTCTGAAAAGTGAGTTTGATATATGGGCGAACCATTAGTGGTTTGAGGGGGAAGTTTCAGCATTTAACAACTTCTCCCTGGTACCACAGACTATCAGAGTTGAAAAGAATCCCAGAGGCTTACTAGTTCAACTTGTCCCTGAAAAACGATCCCTTTTCTTGATAGCTGATAAGGGGTGATCCAGTTTTTGCTTAAAAACAAACAAAGAAAACAAATTTCCAGTGAGCAAGGAAACCTACTACTTCTTAGAAATAGCCCATTGGGTAATTCTGATTGTCAGAAACAAATTGCCAAGATCCAGAACAGCCAGTGAGAAGAGTTTCTGAATGAGAAGAGATGGGTCTATGTAGTCTCAGTTTGGCTGCCAGCAGTCAGATCAGCAAACAGTAATTAAGCACCTGCTTTAGTCTAGCGACTAAGGGGGTTATAAAAGAAAAAAGTTCCCTGAATGATGAATGTGTTATCGATACCCCAAGGGATTAATATTTTGTAATTGTAAGGAACTCAAGTGTGGGGTCTTTGTTTAGTTTCTTCCCTTTTTTTGGTTGATTTCTTTATGTATAGTATCATGAGATTTGGACTGGGTAATCTCTAATGATCCTTCAATTAAGTTCAAATCAACGAATATTCATTAAACATCTGCCATGTTAGACAGTGACAGTCATGACAGTGGCTGGAGAGCTGACCTCAGAAATTGGGAAAATTCGGATTCAGGTCTCATCGTCTCTCATGTGGACAATTCTAATGGCTTTCTCTTTGGCTTTCCTGCTTTGACACTCTCCCCAGTTCTTCTTTTCCATTGCTGCCCAACCACTTCTTGAGGTTACAAATTTCAATTGATTATGATCATCTATCTGACAATGTCATTCTACTGAATAAACTTGTATAGTTTCCTACTATCTCTGCAATAAAATGAACCATTGAGCTTTTGAAGGCCTATGCAATCTTGTATCAACCTCCTTGTGCATTGCTCTTCCACCCACACTAAAATCCAGCCACGCTAGCCTTCTCTGTGTTAATCACACAGGGCACTCCTGTGCCTTTCTCAACTATCCCAAATTCCCAGAATGCATTCCTTCCTCCCCTTCACCTCTTAGAATCCCTTTCTTTTTTTAAAAAGCAGTTTAAGCACAGTCTCTCTAGAAAATCTTAGCTGCTAGTGATCCCTTTCTCTCAAATTACCTTTTATTTAATTGTTCTGTATCTATTCTTTTTAAATTTATTTAATGTATATGTCTCACAAATTAGACAGTAAGTATCTTCTCAGTAAGGATTGATTTCCTATATTTGTATTCTAGGTATGTAGTACAGTGCCTGGATTGTAGTAGATAAAAAGTACTCATTGATTAATTGATCTGGGCCTCTTTAGTTAGGTTCCATATTGGATTTGGAGGGAGTCATAGAGATAACAGGAAGATGGTGTCTTCCCTTCAGGAGTTTATCTGCTATTGAGGAAAACAACATGTATTTACATATACAGACTGGAAGTTATTTTTTTTTAAGTATTTTACAAAGTAAGTACAAAATATATGCAAAATAAGTACAAAATTAACTTCTATTTCCTTTTGAGTAGGAGATTGTTACATTTTTGTACTTGGTATTTTGTACTTTGTGCACTTTTATACAAATACTTTGTATACTCAGGAGCTAACACTGTACCTGGCACAGAGTAGATGCTTAATAAATGATAGATGATTGATTTCAAAGATGGGAGCACCACAGAAAATTTTTCCCTAAGCCATGGAACTGGAACTGAGCCTTGATGGAAAGGAAGCTGGGGATTCTAGGAGGTAGAATAGGGGGAACATTCCAGTCCTTTCAGCTCTAGTACTTTATTTCTCCAAATAGATTAATTTCCTTTTTTTTTTTTTTTTTTTTTTTTGCTTTTCACAGCTACCCTCTATTACTGTGCTTTGTGAAAATAAATCACTTCTCTCAACAACAAAAAAAAAGTAGAGTGATGCTTTTTGCTATGGTGACATAGCCTGAGATAGCTTTTCCAATTCAATCAGGCAGTCTTCCTTTCTTGAGTTCTGGCAATTAATAATGATTTATAGAGGTTTGCTGGGCTGTCCTCTAGAACTGAATCCAGCCTCTTGTTATCAGCTTTTTCTAAGACTCTGCTCATTATTCCCCCCTGATCTCCAGACAACCCTTTTCACATTTTACTCCTGTTGACACAACCACAACCTGTTAGTTAGTCTTGGCTGCCAAGATCAATGTTCTTCAAACTCTACAATTGCTTAGGGAAATGACCATATGCATTGGGGGAGAAAGCATTTGATGGCATCAATAACTAGTTATATCATTCTTTGAGTATTTCTAATAGCATTTTTAGGTAGGCCATGTAACCAGTGACTGTAACCTAGGCTATGAACATGTTCTCTGTAGGCAAAGCAAACCTTTAGTGCAGAAGACTGAATCCCACAAATGCTCCAGCTGCAAACATCTGAGTTCTTGCTATGGTTTTGACAGGGTATTTCCAGAGTTTTGTATATGGCCTGTCTTCCCCCAGTTGTTCACTGGACTCAAGTTACAGAAATGGCTTGGGAACATGCCCAAAACTCTACTTTTCTTTTGGATCAACCAGTAATGATGTGTGGGCTTTAACCTCTCACATACACAATCTTAAATGTGGAAGAACTTGTTTATGAATTTACAATATTATCCAGTTTTTCTTACCTTCACTTAAGAAACTTAGATTTATTATAAATGTTTATATGGGAGGAGGAGGAAAAGACTTAATCTTAGTCACTGTCAGACTGAAGAGTGTGTGAAATTCAGCCTCAACTTAGGGAAATTTATAGGAAATCAGAACCTTAAAGATGTCATAGTGGATCAGACCCTTGACTGCTTAGTCTAGAATTCTGTATCTGATAAGAGTAGAAAGGGTTACCAGAAAGGCATAATAGAGAAGAACTTTAATTTCACAAGATTAGGAAAGTTGTCCCATATATTGTGAACTTCCCTTCATTAGCCATTCTTCCATTACTGAGTTTTTTATTCACAATCAATTCTTTATAACTATATGGAATTTACTGATCCCCTAACTTAACACTTTATAACAAGTCTTGAGACTGCTAGCCATTGAATAAAGTAGTACTTCCTTCTTAATTTTCCTAAAAGGCAACCAGATGGCACAGTGAGTCAAAAATACCTGAGTTCAAATCCATCCTCAGATACATATTAGCAAGTCACTTAACTTCTATCTACCTCAGTTTCCTCAACTGTAAAATAGAGATAACTTCTACCTCCCAGAGTTGCTGTGAGAACCAAATGAAATAATATTTGTAAAGCACTTAACACAATGCCTGATACATAGTAGGTATAATATAAATGCTATCTAGTACTAAAATTTTCTTTCAGGCTTCCATGTCACACTATCCCAAGATTTCATCATCAAATTTCTGTTCATTTTATTCAAAAGAGGGGGTCAAATGGAGCAAGAGGAGAGTGCTGGCTTTGGAACCTGGGGACCTGTCTTTGACTTATTAATGGTGAGATGTTAAGAAACTCCTGCTCTGAGCTGCAATTTTCTCACTGTAAAATTAGGGGATTAGACTAGGTCTTAATCCTATTACATAAGGTTTTAAAATACTTTATGATCTTTGTATATGTTTATCTTTTCTGATTGAAATCCTGGAATTTATTTTGTACTTACTTTGGGCTAGGACTAGTGATAAGCTCTGAGGATTTAAAATAAACAAATAAAACAAAAAGTCTCCTGCTTTCTTGGGGCTTACATTGTACTAGGCCTAGAAGCACAGACAGATGATGAGATTCCAAGCCAGTGGAGGAAGAAGATAACATTAACCACTGGAGAATGTAGAAAGGCCTCATCTAGAAGGTGACTTTTGAATCTGGATTTTAAAGTCCTTGATTTTAGGACACCAAGATGAGGAGAGAATACATTTTAGTGCATACCAAGAAGAGGAGACAGGAAATGAAGCTCCAAGTTTGGGGACTCATTAATAGGTCAGTTTGGTTAGGCTAATGGGAGTTGTGAGTGTGTGTGGGGATAATGTCTCAGACATTGAAATAGAAAGAACCTTAACAGCCCTCTAATCCAATCCCATCATTTTATAGATGAGGAAACTGAGCACCAGAGAGGATAAATAACTCACTCATTATTGTACAAATAGTAATTTGGAGGAGATAAGTATTGCAGTTGGGAATTGAATCCAAGTCCTTTGACACTAAATCTAGTTTTGTTTTGTTTGTACCACACTGCCTCTCAAAAGCCAAAAGAGATGGGGGTTATAGTATTGAGGGCTTCAGATAAAAGATTTGTCCTAGAGTCAATAAAGAATCATTACAGCTTTTTTTGGGCAAAGGAGTGACACAATAAAGGCTAGACTTTAGGGAGATTATTTGACAGCTATAGGGAAGATGGATTAGAATAGGATCAGTAGTAGTAGGGAGTACAATTAGGAGGCTATTATCCAGACAAGAGGCATTGGAGGAATAGATGGGGAAAAAATTTCAGAGGTAGAATTGACACAACTTGGTGGCTGATTGGGTATGGAAGAATGATGAGCAGAGACTTAACAATGACAGTAGATTTTTATTACTATTGAAACTATAATGATTTCTGTTTTGGACATGCTGAAATAATAACAATAAATTTTATTGTTCAGTCATTTGTCTTTTTTGTGACCCCATTTGGGGTTTTCTTGGCATACTGGAGTGATTTTCCATTTTCTTCTCCAGCTCACTTTACAGATGAGAAAACTGAGGCAAACAGGATTACACAGCAAAACATTTCAGAGGCCAGATTTGAACTTAAGTCTTTTTGATTCTGGGCCCAGTGATCTATCCACTGTACTACTAAGCTGCCCTTTTAGAGGTTTTGATGGGTCATCTTGGTGGAGATGTTAATCAAATAATTGATAATGTGCAATTAGAGTTGGAAGAGAATGGTAAGAACTGGATCCATAGATTTGAACATCAATGAGCATGTACATGATACTTGGAATCATAGGTCTTGATAACCAAAGGGTGTGCATAGAGAAAAAAGAAAAGAGTTCTGGAGAGAATTTAGGTAAGAGAATAGAGATTATGATTTACAAAGAGGACTCAGAGCAAACTTCTACATAAAGGAAAAACAGGAAAGAGTAGTCCAAAAAAACCAAGGGAGAAGAATATATCCAAGAGGAGGGGGTCGTGGACAGTGGAGAATGGTTGGTAAAAATGAGGACTGAGAAAAGCTATTGAATGGAGCAGACAAGTTATCTTGGAGAGAGCATTTTCATTTAAGGTGAGATCAGAAATGGGCATCATGGAATAACTAGAAGATAAGGAGAATGAATATGTGAAGGAGAGGAAATAATCAAGGAAGTACACTACCAAAGAAGATGGTCTTAGGAGACACAAGTAGAGAGATTGAATTTTACAAAGAGAATCCTAGTCAGGGCAAAGAAAATCAGTGATGATGATATCAGGTCATCCTAATTTGGGGAATTGGGAGAAGAGCAAATTTACAGAAGAGGCAAAGGATCTCTTTGCTGGGTGATGGATAAAAGAGATGAGATAAGAGAAGAAAAATTTTGAAAGAGCTGCAGTGAGAAGTATGAGTTAGGAAGAATATGCTAAGAGCAGCAAGTGTGTCTTATTGACATTAAATAACAAATTGGCAATAGACTTATTTGACTTGGTTAGGTGGCTTCCTCCAACTGCAATCTGAAATCATCCAGAAGTATTGGAATAACAATAGAGAGGGCAGATAATTGGAGTAAACTAGGCTCCGTATTTATCTAAGCATGAGAGCAGATTAGGAATCTAAAAAGAACCATATAAAGTTGAGCTGGTTATAACTACAAGGTCATATTGACAAGAAGGAATATCTGTCCGAGCTCACATTCATAGCTTGCTTGATGATATCTAGATGATATCTATCTACCTCGTGTTCTGTCATCCTCTTTTCTTTTTGCCTTCACTGCCTACCAATAGGGTTTTCTAATGAGTTTTGTCTTATGTTATATGACAAAATTATTTAAGCTTCAGTTTCAGTATTCATCTATCTACTAAGTAGTCTGAATTAATGGTTTTTGTTGTCGAATTAATTTCTTTCTTTTTTTTTTTTTCTTTTTTTTTTTTTTTTGGCTGAGGCAATTGAGGTTAAGTGACTTGCCCAGGGTCACACAGATAGGAAGTTAGATGTCTGAGGTCAGATTTGAACTCTGGTCCTCCTGACTTCAGGGCTGATGCTCTATCCACTGCACCACCTACCTGCTCCGTTAATTTCTTTCTTTTTTTTTTTTTAATAGCCTTTTATTTACAGGATATATGCATGGGTAACTTTACAGCATTAACAATTGCCAAACCTCTTGTTCCAATTTTTCACCTCTTACCCCCTCCCCTAGATGGCAGGATGACCAGTAGATGTTAAATATATTAAAATATAAATTAGATACACAATAAGTATACATGACCAAAACGTTATTTTGCTGTACAAAAAGAATCAGACTCTGAAATATTGTACAATTAGCTTGTGAAGGAAATCAAAAATGCAGGTGTGCATAAATATAGGGATTGGGAATTCAATGTAATGGTTTTTAGTCATCTCCCAGAGTTCTTTTTCTGGGAATAGCTGGTTCAGTTCATTACTGCTCCATTGGAAATGATTTGGTTGATCTCGTTGCTGAGGATGGCCTGGTCCATCAGAACTGGTCATCATATAGTATTGTTGTTGAAGTATATAATGATCTCCTGGTCCTGCTCATTTCACTCAGCATCAGTTCGTGTAAGTCTCTCCAGGCCTTTCTGAAATTATCCTGTTGGTCATTTCTTACAGAACAGTAATATTCCATAATTTTCATATACCACAATTTATTCAACCATTCTCCAACTGATGGACATCCATTCAGTTTCCAGTTTTTAGCCACTACAAAAAGGGCTGCCACAAACATTCGTGCACATACAGGTCCCTTTCCCTTCTTTATAATCTCTTTGGGATATAATCCCAGTAGTAACACTGCTGGATCAAAGGGTACGCACAGTTTGATAACTTTTTGAGCATAGTTCCAAACTACTCTCCAAAATGGTTGGATTCGTTCACAACTCCACCAACAATACATCAATGTCCCAGTTTTCCCAATCAATGTCCCAGTTTTCCCACGTTAATTTCTTAAAGTATTGACTAATATCCTTTCTTTCATGAGACTCTTGAATCTTCCAATACCAAAATTTAAAAGTGTTGATTTTATGGTGCTCAGCTTTCCTCATAGTCCAACTTTCACAACCATCCATTATTACTGAAAAAACCATGGCATCAGCTGTATGAACTTCTGTCAGCAAAGTGATACCCTTCTTTTTAATATGCTGTCCAGATTTGCCATAGCTTTCTTTCCAAGGAGCAAGCATCTTTTAATTTCATAATTTCAATTGCCATTTGCAATGCTCTTTGAGCCCAAGAATATAAAATATGATCCTGTCTTATCCCTCAATTTGTTAGAAGTGATGGAACCAAGTAGCATGACTTGTTTTTAATGTTAAGCTTCAAACTAGTTTTTACAATCTCCTTTCACCCTCATCAAGAAGTTTTTTAATTCTTCATTTTTTTTTGCTATCAGAGTGGTATCATCTACATATCTGAGATTATTTCTCTTGAAAACCTTAATTCTGGCTTTTGATTTTTCCATCCTGGTATTTTGTGTGAATCTCTACACATATAGCTTATATAAATAAGGTGACAATATATAGCCCTATGGTAGTGTTTTGCCAGTCTTAAACTAACCAGCAGTTCTGTCTTTGGTTTTCACTGTTGCTTCACATATCTGGTTCCTCAGAAGACAAGTAAGATGATCTCTTTGAGGGCTTGCCACATTTTGTTGTGATCCAGTCAAAAGTTTTATTATAGTCAGTGAAGCAGAAGTAGATTTTTTTTTTTTCCTCAAACCCCCTTATTTTCTCCACAGTCCAGCAGATGTTGGCAATTTGGTCTCTAGTTCGTTTGCCTCTTCAGAAACTTGTACTTATTTCACATATTGCTGAACCCTAATTTGCAAATTTAAGCATAACTTTGTGGGCATGTGAAATGAGAACAACTTTTTGGTAATTTGAGCATTTTTTGGCATTGTCCTTCTTTAAGATTAGGATGTATAAATTGATCTTTTCCAATCCAGTGGCTGCTGTTGAGTTTTTCAAATTTGCTGACATACTCAGTGCAACACTTTAATTATATTACCTTTTAGGATTTTAATAGTTCAGCTGGAGTTCCATCACCTTTACTAGTCTTAATGTTAGCAGTGCTTCCTCCTGTGTACTTTACTGATCATTAACCACAATCTCCCTCCCCCCTTTCCCCTCCTCCTTCCGCCCTCCTCTCTCCCCCCCTCTCCCCCTTCCCTCTCCCCTTTCCCCTCCTCCCTCTCTCATCCTTCTTTCCCCTCTCCCTCCCCAACTTTGTCTTTTTTCAAGCTCATCTCCTTTTCTGAAGATCTTATCTTCCTCTTTTCTATCTGAATAACAACCACCTTATAAAACCTGGATAAAGTGCTTCCTTTCTCCATGGTTCTTCTCTAAGCTTTATATTCTTCCCTATTAGGAAGTCAGTTAATGACCATTTTTTTTAACCACTTGCTGTGTGTTAAAGCACGAGGAACACAAAAAAAGGGAGGGAACAGCCCCATTCTAATGGGGGAAGGTGGAATATCATGCAAATGATTATTTCCCATTTTCATTGGATATATATGTATAATCTCATAGGGAAAGCCCTAGTAGTGTGGTGGGTTGGGGCAGAGATCTCAAGACTCAAGTTGAGGAAGAAGATCTAGGGCAGAGTTTTGGGGTTAAGCCAGAGTTAGTGGCCTTGACTTGAACTTCAAGCAAAAGAGGGTGAGAAAGGGCTATCTGACAAATAGTTTAAAAAAAAAAAAAAAAAAAAAAGGCAGAAGAGCAATGTTGTGGAAATATTGAGGGGAAAAGAGATAGACAATCAGTGGCTACAGAGAGCTCAGAGGAAATGTTCTGTCCTTCTACCCACTTATAACATTTAGTTTTTAACTCCCATGGGACACAAAGCACATCCTTCTTTATTTTAGAGATAATTTTGCCCATGCCTTATCTTATCCTCTGGATATTAAGTGCCACAAGAACAGAAACTGTACCTTATTCATCATCTTTGTAGCTTCTCCAAATCCTGGTTTGTATGTGGTAAATAATGAATGAATGAATTAATAATATTATGCTCTATAAGATACATAGTTTTGAAAATTAGTGTAGTTTGTTTCAAAAGAGGCAGAATAAAAGCTTTCAGTAATTTCTGTCTTGGGGGGGGGGGGTGTTGTGTGATGCTTGAACCTGATTCCTAGTCTCATACTGTCAAAATAACCAACATATCAACAATTGTAGCAACGTCATCAAGTAGTTCTAATAGTGGCAGTGCCTTACATGCTTAGTGCAGGTATTTTCCTTATTTTACAGCTAGGGAAATTGAGAGTCAGCAAAGTGCCTTGTTCAAAGGCATGCACAGTAGAACTGAAACGTCAACTATCTTTAATGACTTTACTTCTAGTGTTCATTTCATTATACTAGCAATGTCTATGTAGTTTTAAATGTCAGTTTCCTCAAATAGGTCTTCATGTTCCTTAGCTGTGAAATGAAAAGATTAAATTAGATCATCTGAGTCCTTTCTAAATTCTAACATTCCATGTCATTTCCAGCATCTTTAGTTTGAAGGAAAGACATTTTATAGGAGTGAAAGTTTTTATTGAAGTTCTAAAGTTCAACTATTTTATCTTAACTTCTTTAAAACTTGACCAAAACTACTTGCCATCTAGGGGAGGGCATGGGGGAAGGGGGACAAATTGGAACGCAAGGTTTTGCAAGGGCTAATGTTGAAGAATTGTCCTCACATATGTTTAAAAAAAATAAAAAGCTTTAATATAAAAAATATATGATTATAATTTTTTTTTAAAAATGACCAAAAGTCTTCTAATTCATCAAGTGAGAGCTTCACATTATTCAATTTCCATTACTTTAAACTACCTCTTTTATTTCTCTTCCAAGCCAAGTGAAAAAAATCTGTTTCTACCCCCAAAAGTTGATAGCTAGCAAGAAAGAAATGTAGCATTTGTCTTAAGTGATTTATGCTTAGGCAAACTTATCCTGACATCATTGTATCAGCTGTCATCTACCTACTTACCCAGAATTTAGAAAGAATATTTGCAAATCTCCTCCCACTCAGTGCTCTCTCATACCAGATTATCCCATTAAATGAACAAATAAGATTATAGAAGTAGAGAGAGCCATAGGAAGAGTGGTAACTTGGACAACTTGGAGAAAATTCTTTTACCAGAAAATTTGACACAGATTTCCTTTTGGGCTTTCTGTAGGAAGCACATCATGCTTGTAGAAATGAAGGTTGTCTTCTTTTTCCCAGGAACTATTGGCATGAACCTATTTCTGGGCTAAATGTGGGAAGCATCTGGAACAGTACATGCAAGAAATGAAACTAAGGCTCATTGAGAGCCACAAATCATTAACTGCAAACAGTTGGTTTCAGACAATGAACATGGTCACCATCATATGATAGGAACTATTATTTGGCTTTTTCCAGAGAAGTAAAGAATTGTGTTAATTGTTTAGCTCAGTCATACAGACTTCTGATAACCACTGCCTTCATCTTTCCATTCTGATTATGTACTTCAGGATTGGCATTGGCAATTTCCAAATCAGACAGAGGCACGATTAATCTTAAAAGCTGGTTCTAAATGGAAACAAAATGACTTTATTGGTTTAAGACTTTGAGAATAATTCCCATATTACAAAACTGTTATTTCCATCATGATATTGGAAGAAATTAACCTTCTTTTCCACATTTTAATGTTTGTTGACTTTCATTTATTATGTCACTATCAATTTGCAGGGTACTGCTACTGTCATACAGTTCTTCATTGTAACAAAGAAATACGGTCTAGCAAAACCAGTAGTGATACATCTCTTCAGATATACAATATTTGACATCCATTTCCCCTATCTTTTCTATCATAATGTTTCATTATTGTGATTTTTCATTAATATTTGTCCTTTGGGACAAATTTTGATTCAAATTTATTTGATATAAATTCTGAGTTTAATCCAAATTCATCTGTTTATAGTACTGTCTTAATGTTTGTTTTATGTTGATAGTCTATACATACACACACATAAAAACTATTATGCGGTTTTGCTTTCTTCTGCATTGTTTAATACAAATCTTATCACATTTTTTATTTTTTCTGAATTTCTTGTGTCCCTTGTTTCCCAGGACACAATAACATTCTGCTATATTTGTTTACTGTAATATAAGTCATTCTGCAACTGAAGTGAAGCAATTTTGTTTCCAGCATTTTGCTATCAGAATAAAGGACTGCTGTGAATATATACTGATATATCTGGGATCTTTCAGTTTTCAACTTCATTTTAGTACATGTATAGTAAAAAATCACATTTATTCTCTAAAATGTAGATGGCAGAGAAATAGTGTACATCTTTAGTCCATGTTCATTTTTTGACATTTAGAAGTGTGATTTCTTTGGGACAGAGTTCATGCAAATGGAGTAAATTATTATACGCAATGTGTATCCTATTTGGAAAAAAGAAGGCATATTTTAAGTCCTATGACCCTTTAAACCTAAAATTCCAAAATACCCTGCCTAAACCAAAGCAATATTAGCTTGAGTACATTTGGTACAGAACACCCAGAAGGCATTGGCAGTCCAAGGGAAAAGTGGCGCTCTCTTCTCTCCCCCCCCCCCCCCCAGTTCCTAAAGCTTCAAGAAATTCTTTTCTAGACTCTTTTAAACTAGAAAACTCCGTCTTTTGAGAGATGGCCTGTGAAACTTCTTAGCATTTGCTTCTGGTGAACTGGAAATACTATATACATAAACCTTCTTATTATATTTGACATTGTAATATCCAACTGGAACCTAAGTGTGTATCTATCAAGGAGTAGCAGCTGCAGAAATTTTTTAAAAAAGTGATCAGAATTAGATATTTTTTTTCATCCTTTAAAGGTGTATCAGCATCCTTCTAACTTCCTGCTCTGGTCATGTTACTCACCTCTTTAATTAAGTTCACTTCCATTTTAGCTGTTTTAAGTTTGTGTTTCTTGGTTCCCCTTTCTGCAAACTTTCCAAATCTTTCATGTTTTGTTTTGCTTTGCTTTTTTCTCTTCATTCTCTTTCTGTTTTTCTCTCTGGCTAGTTTTACAGTGAGTAAATAAATGCTTTGCTGGAAACCTGCTTCTGAAAATTTGATATGAATCTTTCATTAATGGATCAGTCAGTCAACATTTGGCTCTTCCTTCCCACTAATATGTTTGTCTCTTGGTCACCTCATCAGGTTGAATGTACCCAGATAATAATACTGAAGTGTTAAAAGCAAAGGAAAGTTTACTTTCTTTTTAAAAGTATGTATTTTTTTGAACAATACTTTCAATTGCTTGCAATTCATTGACATTGAGTCACTTGAGTCACACCACTAATGGTGGCCTATTAATAGCCACTTATATTCCCTTATGAACAGAGGAGAAGAAGGGAGAGAGGAAAGAGGGAGGGAGTTAGAAAATAAGGAGTGTTTCTAAGAATCTGATATTACTTAGAAGCCATTCATTATTGAAAGTATTTAAACAATAATTTGTTGCCATTTTTCAACATAATCTCTTGGCAGAGTCAGACTTTTATTGTTATCCAAAGACAATTGAATAAAATGTCATGCATGCTCTTAATTTAGATTTGCTAGTCTTTAATTTTTCACAGCATCACTGAGACTGCCTTCCTTCCCTAAATTTTTGTTTATCCCCTTGATACATTTCATAGAAACATAGAATCTTGGATTTGGACTGAACCTCAGAAGCTTTTAATATAATGCCCTGTTTGAAGCAAAAATTGACTCTGCATCATTCAGCCTCCTCTTGAACACTTTCAGTGTTGGAAAAACACATTCCATTTTTTGATAGCTCTAATTGTTGAAAAATATTTCCTTATATCAAGCTGAAATATTTCTCCCTGTAATTTCTATCTAATGATCATAGTTCTGCGCCCTGGGGTCAAACTGTAAGTTTAAATCTTTGTCAGCATGACAACCATTAAAGTGTTTGATTTTTATCAACTTTGCAACACCGCAACTTTGTCCTTTTCTTTTCTTTTCTAGGCTAAACATTTCAGATTCTTTCAACCAATCCTCATCGTGGTGTAATTTTTAGTTTCTTTATCATCTTGGTGTCCCTTTTTAGGTGATCTCTAGCTTGTCCATGTCCCCTCTTAAAATGATCGCAGAAATGGTATCCATAGTCCAGATATACCCAGAACAGAATAAAAGGGTGTCATTCATTGCTGATATGAAAACATTGTCCCTATAAACTTCAACAAGTTAGTGATAAATTTATTCACCGGAAACATTTTTCATATTTAAAAATGGAATCATAGCACATGCTTTGTCTGGGGACCATATGTGCAAAAGAGCAGCCATTTAAAAAGTTAAGCAGATATGAAACCACAGTTATGGCTGATAATTCTTTAGAGATTTAATGCTTATAGCTAATGAAAAGACTGTCCCATTCTAAATTGTATTGGCTAATTGGGCCTAATATATTAGTCATTACTCTTGTAAACACTGAAAAGTGTGTGTGTGTAAGACAGAATTGTATTCTTGGAACCCCATAATAGTAGTATCAGGCAACAAGAACAATACCTGTGTTTGCAAGGTAAATTTCAGATAATTACGGTACTTTTTTGGAGGGCATAATTTGATCTGTGGCATCCAAATATGGGTAATAATAAGCAGTCATAACAAATAAGCAGACTTTTACAGTATGTATGTGGGTAGACTGTTTTCACCAGCTCTTCCCCACAGGGGTGTACACCTTTTGAAGATAAAACCTTCATTCATAATCTTGTAATAAATATTTAAAATTTAATGATGATCTCTTGATTCATTTTGATGTTTGATACTTGAAATCAATGAGGATTTGCTCCTCAAGTCATCAAGCATTTACTTAGGAATTTAGGAAACCAGCTCTCTGTGCTAAGGAATTAGGGATATCTAGATGAAAAAAAATATAATCCAGACTGTGCTATTAAATGGTTTATAGTCTGGTAATCCTTCTGGTTATTGCTCTTGCTTTCATTTATGTTCCCTTATGAACAGAGTTGGATTCAGAATCAAAAAGAACCTGGGTTCAAAGTCTGCTTCTGATTTTGTCTATTTTGTCTATTTTGACCCTGGGTATTTAACCTCAGTACTGTAGACCCCGGTATTGAAATCAGATAGAAACTGATCTCTGACATCTGTAGATTAATTTAGAAAACCACAAATGAACATTATCTGTATTGCATTACATTTTTTTATTTATTTTGTTCAATTATTTCCCACTTAAATTTTAGTCTTGTCTAGGCTGTGCTCTGTAGTTTCATTGGCAGGCTGCCTTGAGTTTGATACTTTTAATACAGACAACTAATTCTCTTAAGACTCTTTAAGTTGCAAAGAAGATGGTACGTACCTTCATTGGTAGAGAGAGTTTCTTTATTTAAGAAAGAGATCCTGCACTGATATATTGTTGATGAAGTTGCAAACTGATTCTGGAGAACAATTTGGAACTATGCCCAAAAGATTACGAAACTGTACATATCTTTTGACCCAGCAGTGTCTCTACTTGGCTTTTATCCCAAAGAGATCTTAAAGGAGGGAAAGGGACCCACATTTACAAAAATGTTTGTGGCAGCCCTCTTTGTGGTGGCAAGAAACTGGAAACTGAGTGGATGCCCATCAGATGGAGAATGGTTGACCAAGTTATGGTATATGAATGTTCTGGAATATTATTGTTCTATAAGAAACAATCAGCAAGATGATTTCAGAAAGACTTGGAGAGACTTATGTGAACTGATAATAAGTGAAGTGAGTAAAACCAAGTAAACATGGTAAACAGCAACAATAAGATTATGTGAAGATCAGTTCTGGTGAATGTGGCTCCTTTCAACAATGAGGTGATTCAGGCTAATTCCAATAGACTTCTGATGGAGAGAGTCATCTGTACCCAGAGAGGGACTGTGGGAACTGACTATGCATCACAAAAAGTATTTTCACTGTTGTTGTTGTTGTTGTAGTTTGTTTGCTTTTTTTCTTTTTTCCTGCTTCTTTCCTTTTTGATTTGATTTTTTTGGTGCAACATGATAAAGGTGGAAATATGTATAGAAGAAATGCACATGTTTAATATATATTGGATTCCTTGCTATCTATGTGAGAAGGTGGAGGAAGAGAGAGAAAAAATTTTGAAGCACAAGGTTTTGCAAGGGTGAATGCTGAAAATTATCTTTGCATATATTTTGAAAATAAAAAGCTATCATAAAAAAAAAAACCTGTCATCAATGAAATCACTTATTTATTTCCCACGTTCCTTACTTCTACCTCTATGAACATATTACTATTATATGCAACATAATATATTATGTAATTATATATTATATATACATTATATTTTATTTATATATGTTATAATTGTATTTTAATACCTTTTATATATTATACATGTATAACGTAAAACACGTTTTGGCACAGTAGTAATATAGAGAATGACACATGTGAAATGCTGTTTTATAAACCATGAAAATTATCTCTAAATTTACATGAGGGGGGAGGAGAGAGTTTGGATCAGTGATTTGTGTAATACATTGACTTCTCAGTTTATAAACCTCAGTCACCAATTGAAATTAATAATTTATCTAATTCATCCATTAGATTGTTCCTTGAGGGCAGAAACTTCCTCTTGCCCCTTTTTGTATTCCTAGTGCTTAGAAGATCATAGTAGGCACTTAATAAATATTGATTGATTTGTAATTTTACAGTCTTAGTTCCCCAAACTACTCTGACATTGTGACTTGCCCAAGGTCACATAATTAACTTGTGTCATGTAATATTTAACTATGGGAGATACAAGGTTCTTTATCCACTATGCCATGTCACCTTTCCAAAGATAGTGTTCTCACTAAGCCATATTTCATTATTTTTTTTCACTTCTACTTTATCCCCAACCTATTGACCTGTCTTTCAACCAAAGATGTCTGTTGCTATCTATTATTTTTTTCAACAAATTCTTTTTGCATTATTATAGTTCATACTCGCTGCTTAGAGAAAGCACCTCTTGACTCCACAATTTTCATAGGAAGACTGGAACTCACAACTAAAATAAGAATAAGCTAAGATTGATATTTTGGGCTTCAAACTGACCAGTCAGCAATTTTGTGATTTTTGGAGCTATTTGCCAAACATCTATTTTGATTTCAGTGAGTGATCTTTGTGAACCTATGATATAGAGGAAGAGAATTTGCTTGATTATAGCACTATTTAATAAGTCAGTATTTGAGTGCCTGCTGACCGCTGAGCATGCTATTAGGTGATGGGAGGAGGAAATCAAAAATGAAATAAATGGTTTAATATGTAATGTCTATGTTCCAAGAATTCTATTTGGGAATTCAGAATTGTCCCTATAGTAAGGAACTTGGGTCTGCAAAAAAGTTTGAATGACAACTTTGCAGACAGTTATTATTTCTCCCTTGAATTTTCTCCAGGTTAAATATTCCCAGTCCTTCAAATGATTTGTCAGTGATATGAATTCAGATCTCTTCATTTTTGCTGTCCTCCTCAGAACATTCTTCAATTTATCAATATTTTAAATTGTGGTACCTACAGCCAAACAGAGTATTCCAGCTAAGGCATGATGAGAGCTGAATACAGTGGGATTGTACCACAGAGGTATTTTAATTTGCATTTCTCTAATCAATAGTGATTTTGAGCATTTTTTTCACATAAACTTTCTTATAAAGATGGCTTTAATTACATCACCTGAAAATTGTCTATTCATATCCTTTGATCATTTATCAGTTGGGGAATCAACTAATTAAAGGTTCATTGAATTGAATTGATGAGATTCTTCTTTTGATAATTTTTCAGTTTGTATTTAAAGGAGCTTATGTCTCTCCAAAAAAACAGGGTATTATTGGCCACCCTCTCTGCTGGTTGTTTTACCCCCTCTCCCTCCTCCCTACTCTGTCCCCAGTACACTGGACTAGGAGAAAAAGTTGTCATACTTCTTACTCCCCAGTAATACATATAGACTTACTTATGACACCATCGCTCAAAAATCTCTCTTCCTTTGACATTCAACTCTTTATCTTTCTATGTCATATAATCCACATGATTGTTGCTATAATCTAGGAACCTCTAGTTTCAAGAAGTTCAGTTATCTGAAACCCAGTCTTGCTCTAAAAAAAAAAAAAATCAGTTATCTTAATATATGGATCTGCCTTCATTTTGGCATCCCCTTAACCATTTCAACTTCTCCAATATCCATGACCTATAGTTTTACTCCCATGTTGACAGTTGACCAACAAGTATTTGTTAAATGCCTACCATGTGGGCAGGCACTGTATTTAAGCACAGGGGTTTTGTTTACAAACTAGGGACATGTTTTCTGGCTCATTATCTACTATAATGTCCAGGCTAATTCTCTGGAAGGCCTCAGGATCAGCCAGAGTCAGGATCAAAGTCCTTGGTCTTTAGGGGGAGAAGTAAAGGAGGCAGGCAAGCTGCCACATGGCTTGCCTAAGATAATTCCTGGAGTCTGGAGCCTCAAGTCTTTCTCCTTGGCCTGGGGCAAAGTCACTCTGACCTCTCTCCCTCAGCCCTCCAATTCTTGCCTACAATTACCTCACCACTACACATTCAGCAAGCAGCACCAATGATGAGGTTAGTCAACACATTACCATCTCATCTAAGTATATGTATATATTTACATCAAATAGATAATTAGCCTTAAGTGCTCTTCGATTCAAGCACACCTTTTCAGAGTTTCAGCCCTTTACAATCTACAACTATGGTATCGCCATGATTTTTAACTCTGAAATTCTTCTCTAATCATCATCTTTTCTCTTTATTTCACTTCTGACTCTAATCTTCACTACCTTCTCTCCCTCAATTTTTCTAGGTTCTTTGAGTTGTTGTTGTTTTTTTTAACCACCATTTTGCTTTTGCTTTCTTCTTTTCATTATATCAGTCTGATACTTGACCAGGTAAACTATACATTGGCCTCCAGTCTTGATTCTCTTGCCTCCTCTTCTTAAAATTATTTGCATCTTGACAGTTTTCAGTCTTGATCATCTCCATTATATGCCTTCTCCACTTTTGTTCCAGACCATTTGAATACAACTAGATGGATAGTGGATATAGTAGAGGGCCTGGAGTCAGGAAGACTCATCTTCTATAGTTCAGATCTGGCCTCAGACACTTACTAGCTTCATGACCCTTAATGAGTCACTTAACCCTGTTTGCCTCAGTTTCCTTTTCTGTAAAATGAGCTGGAAAAGGAAATGACAAATCATTCCAGAATCTTTGCCCAAAAAACCCCCAAATGGGGCCATACACAGGGAACAATTTATTCTTTGATTCTATCCTACCCTTCTCATTTGTCTCAAATTTTCTCTTTTCTCCCTTCTACAATCAGAAAATGAATTAGCCTCCTACTTTGCTGGGAAAATAATGTATTATGATCTCTCCTTCCCTATTCTATACCTCAAAAGCATCTGTCGGTTCATTTTTTATTTTGTCTCTGTTGAATAACCTTTCTCTTCACCAGTGCTAATAATGCCCTCAGTCCTATCCCTTTGTCTACTTTAAGAATTTGCTGCATTAACCTTTCTCTATCTCTTATGTCTCTGTCTCTTATTTCTCTCTCTCTCTGTCTCTTTATCTCCCCATTTCCTCACTGAAGAAAGGGGAAATACAGATAGAAGTATAAATAAGTAGATTATATCTAGGGACATGATGAATTAGCTTGATTGTAATGAAAATCCAGGAAAGGGGTTATAGAGAAATTAGATTTATATGCAACTTTGCATGTGAATTTAGTACAGTATTAGAAAGTCATGTGTAGGTTCTTGAATTAGTAAGTATATGAAAATGGTACTAGAAGATTATTTTATTTCATGGGCATGTAAGTTCCCAAAAAAGGACCTTAGAAATAATTTAGTCCAACCTGATTTTACAGTTGAGGAGACTGAGGTTCAGTGATGGTAAGTGCCTTTTGTAGGATCATAGCAGTAAGTAACTCTGCTAGTAAGTAGCAGAGCTAGAATTGTAATCTCAGGTTTCTGATTACAAATTCAGTGTTATTTCCAAAACATTCTGCCTCCTTTATCCCCTTCCATGTTGAAATCTTAGCCATCCCTCAAGGCCTCCTTCAACTTTGCTTTCTCCCTGATCCTTTTACTCCATCCATTGTTCTCTGATTCATCTGAATTCACTGTCATTCCAATTGCTCCTTAACAGATACCTCTATGAATCAGTTTTTCATTGACATATATTTTATTTCTGTAGTTAGGGTGTAGACTCTGAAAGCCATGGATTGTGTGTCTTATTCATCCTTCTATTGTCCACAGTATTCAGAACAAAGTTTTACACATAATTCAAGTCAATCAGTATTTAAATGCTTGCTATGTCTAAGACACAATATTAGGCAGTGGTGTTACAAAACTTTCTGACAGTGGTACTTAATTTCAGTGTATCCCCATGTCAGAGGATTGCATGTTGCTTATTTCACATAGCCCTTTAGTTTTGACCATTCATACTTCCTTACTGGATCCAGGTCCTGCTTTCAAGTTGCCTAGAATCTAATGGGAAGAAGGATAATTAAGTAAATAACTAAGATGAAAGACAGTGAGATAAGTACAAAATTAGCACTCAATTATTTGTTGAATAATAGTGTAGACTTGATTGGGGAGACACTTAAGGCAGGAAAACAAGCTAGAAAGCTTTCTTTAATCTAGTGGTGAGGTGATACTAGAGTCTTAAGTGGAAGGGACATATCCCAAGAAAAGCATTGATAGGATGGAATGATGAATTGGATACAATGAAGAAGATGGAATCAAAGAGACTCCAAGATTGTAAGGACCAGAAAAATAATGTCACCATTAATAGTAATATAGAAATTAGAAAAGAAATTGAGAAAAAAAATTTTTTAAAATACTCAGATCCTGTGAGTTTTGTCTAGGAAAGATGGAGGGAAGGGATTGTTCAAGAACCAAATTCACACAATTTAAATGTTCCAAGAAAACCAAACTCTCTGGAAGAGCTTGAGCTTGTGCATCTGCAATTCCCCCTGACAAATTTCATTTGAAGCATTAAACAATAACAGTGATCTAAGCCTGAAATCTATGATAAGATTTATGATACCTTTAGAGTATTTATGTAATGTGCTCTGGAGGTTTAATTCAGAATATTATTCCTGCTCTGAATTACTGGCTGTTGTTCATGCAAACAGAATACAGCCTGCACTTGGTAACCAAATCTCTTTTATCCAGGTCACAGTTGTTTTGTTGAGCATGAAAGAACATTTCTGTTATATATCCTTCTACATTGGTAAATCTATGCAAATAGAGTTAGACCACTAACTATCTGGGTGATGGGTCAAGCTGAATCATTCCTGAGCCTCAGTCTTCTAATCTGTCAAGAAAAAAAAAAGGGAGGTTGAATTCTGAGATTTCTTCTGCCTTTAATATTTGATAATTTTGTGACATATAACTGAAATATAGTAGCAACAAATCAATTATAACTGAGACCATCCCTCACATTGAAACAAAGTAGATGACTTTTAGGTTGAAATACTTCAAAGGCATATAAGACCTGTCTCTCCTGAATCGGCTACCCAAATCATGTATTTGGTTTAAGTAATTAGTTCCTTTTAATTCCTGGGTGTGAATTAATTGATAAACTTGCATAGCCACTATCTATCAGAAAACAGGTGGCAGACATTGACAAAAGGATAACTCATTTTTGGTGTGGAAGACATTCCACATGTATCTGTACTGAATAAATCTGGCCAAGCTGGAAATATCATGAGGAAACTGAGCCACTCATTGGGTTGAAAGGAAAGGGGAAAGTGAAGAAAAAAAGAGAAAGTTCTGAAAGAAAAGTAGAGAAGTCCCAAAGGCAAATATTGTCAATTTACAATTTCATCTTTGTGTGCCTCAGTTTCCTCAACTATAAAACTGGAATAATAATAATAATAGCACTCCCCTCCCCTTTAAGATTGTTGTGAAGACTAAATGGGAAAATATTTGTAGAGCATTTTGCATAGTTCATGGTATATATAGGTACTAATACTTGGTTACTTCTGTTAGTCCTCTTACACATGAAGGGCCCTCAGTTATAAATAACCTTAAGCTGACCTTTAAACTTATTGATTTTAGCTCCTTTTCAGTACTTGACTCTGCTAAGCCATGTATGGTTGAATGAAGTGTAAGCAAGGATGAGGTATATAAGCGAGAAGGGTTGATAATATTTATCTCTAAAAGGGGAGGTTTTTATTTGACATTTTTAATAGGTTTACAAATTTTGACTCTTCTTAGTACATAAAGATTGAGATTTCTGCAATATCCACTGCTCATCTCAACCTTGTTCACAACTCCTACACAGTTTTCCAAGAGCTAGACTTTGGATTGATGATGTCCACAGAATGTAATTTAAAAGTTGGGGGAATTTTGCAAAAGGCTTGTCCCCAGTTTTTCAGTCCCTTTACTTCATTAGCTGGGGAGAAAGGCAGCAGAAATCTATACAAGACTCCCTTTTGCTCTCATCTTTTATTGCGATGCTTCTTTACTCTAAAAAGTTTTTACTTCTTCAGTTTCTCCAGGATTTTAAGGACTATCACAGATAAGTAACTCTTTCCTCTAGGTTTCATAACTACAAAATCTGTCTTCCCTTCTCTCTCCCTCATTTAATTAGTTGTGCCATCCTCTCAATTCAATCCTCTTGAGCTAGATGGTTTGGAAAAAAGAGATTTAAGGGTGTAAACATTAACATCTGTTTTATTCCCTAAGTTTGGATGTTGTAGCTTCCAATCTTGTATTCTTTCATCCCTCTTGTGACTTCAACTGTTTTTTAGAAAACTCAGCTGTGTCAAGAGATATCAGCTTTGGAGTTCATGATCCATGTGGCACTGATTAGTTTTTTTTTTTGAAATCCAGTGCCAGAAAATATTGTTGTGCTTATTGAGTATGGCCCTTTGGCTTTTAGCACATTCACCAGGATCTAAACACTTTACTTTTGTCATCCCTCTTTTCTCTACATCACTCCAAAGACAGCCCAGTTCAAGGTGCTACCTAATATTCAATCCACCCTCTGTGAGTTTTACAGACTCAGCTCACAAAATAGCAGCTAACATCTATATACCATTTGATGATTTACAGTGTTTTACATTTATTGTCTTGTTTGAGTCTCAGAATTTGATTCTCAGAATAATCCTGGAAAATAAGTGTCATTTTTGTTGTTTAGTGATTTTGGTTATGTCTGATTCTTTGTGTCATCATTTGGGATTATTTTGGTGAAGATACTGGAGTTATTTGCCATTTTCTTCTCTAGCTCATTTTACAGATGAGAAAAGGTACCCCATCTAATAAATGCCAGAGACTAAATTCAAAATCAGGTTTTCCTGACTCCAGGCTTGGTGCATTCATCTGGCTGCCCATAGGTGCTACTCTCATCCCCATTTTACAGATGAGGAAACTGAGACAAGTTAAGTGACTTGCACACTGAAGCTGGTAGATAGATGGTAGACATGTCACTAAATGATGATTCCAGCTTCACTCCCTGACTTAGCCTGTCACTTTAGTTGCTACACAGCCTAACTGAGAACTTACCTGTCCCTTCCTCAATTCCTTCAACGTTTTACTTTCTACTAGTTAATTTAATAACTCCATTCATATGAAATAGGAATTAAAGTCATTCTGGGCCCTAAAGGATAAAATTAGAATCAGTATATGGGAGTTACAGGGAGTCAAATTCATGCTTTTTTTTTTTTTTGGGGGGGGGGTGTTTAGGACTTTTTATAATTAAATCAACTCCAAAATACGATGAACTATTTGTCTAGATGAGATGTCAATCATCAGAACATGGGGTGGGATCACTGAATCAGAGGGGATGAATAATTTGCAACTTAATTAATTCCTTTATGCTTTGCAGAATGGTTGAGCCAATTCAAACTCTACCAGCACCAAATTAGTATGTTTCTCATATAACAACCCTGCCAACACTGAATTTTTCTTTTCTTTTACCTTCTTTACCAGTTTGATGGACATAAAGTGATAATTTAGAGTTATTTTAATTTGCATTCTCAGATTATTAGTGACTTTGGATAGTTCATATTTGATTGTATCCATATAGAGACGATATTGTCATTCAAAAGGAATGACCCTAATGGTTATTTGCTATAGTCTCTTTCTGAAACAGTAGTACCTTGGCAAGGCTCTCAGGCATTACACTTCAGTCATTATTCTTAACTTTTTAATGAGTGGGATTCATGGACCTTTACAGACAGGAGCTTTTTCCTTAACCTTTTGAATCCGGAGGTGCTGGGAATTTAGCAGACTTCTTTTTAAATTAATCCTCATCAAACATATGAAAGGTTCTCTATATCCAATTTGCAGGGATAGGGGGAAGAGTCCAAAGGACAGCAAACATTTAGGTTGGATATAAGAAGCAGTTTGTTGCAATAGAGGTCAAAGCCATTATCACAAGGCTTCATATGAAAAGATAAGTTTCCCTTTTCTTGGATGTCTTGTCTGGGATACTGCCTGGGAGCTGGACTAAATAACTTGTCCCTGCCCCACTGTTGGTTCTTTGGTATTGTCATTCCTTTGGGCTGAAAAAGAAATGCATGGAAATGTTTCTTATGGCACATGATATCTCCTTACCTGGTCCTTTCGTTCACCACATTTCTTAATGTGATTCTCAAATTCTTAAGTCTGAATGCTTAGTTAACAAGAACCAGACAACCTATCCATCTTGTTACTGAAGTCATGGTGGCCTGTTTGAGTATTTCTGAAGCTGGAAATGTGAACTTTAATGACCCCAGCATCCTCTTGTACTAAGACTGAAGTTGTTTGTACCAGCTGTGTAATTTGCCCTGTAAAGAGCAACAGGCTAGACCTTTGCACCTCCCACAAGAATAGTGGGCCTCAGCTGACTATGAATGAAGCTACTCTTCCTAGGGATTCCATTTGAAAGAATTTTCTAATGCTGTTGTGGGCAAACAAAGCCCCTTCCAGGACCCAAACAAAGAATTTGTCTGGATTAGGCTGAAGCGATGCTTGATCCTGGGGAGGTATGTCTGTTTTTAATCCTTTCTTTTTTAGAGCCCTTCTGCTTTAAGTTCCAAGCATCCAACGATTGTGGATAGGTTAATTTGGAGACATCGTAATACAGTGAAAAGAGGGCTAAACTCCATTGGACTCCATGAATTTGAGGGCAAGTCCCAGCTCTGTTACTTCTTAGCTGGGTAAAGTAGGACAAGTCATTTGATTTCTCTGGATATCAATTTTCACACCTGTAAATTGAGAGTGATGGATTAAATGATTCACGCATCTATGACTTTTTGGTTCTGAAATTCCCACTTAAACAGGACAGGTTAGGAGTTTTTTAAGGAGTGAGGGAAATACTAGAATCTCATCCCCACAATGGTATTGCTTCCCATGCCCATCCTTATTCTCCTTTTATATATTCTTCTGGAAAATTTGCCTTTGAATTATTTTTGTAGCAGTGCTGGTGTATCCCAATAAGTCGTTCATATGTTCCCTTCATCATCGGTAGAAATGAGGGGTCATGGAATACAGAAGTTTGCTGGTCCAGAAAACACAGAAGTCTAGACCTACATATAACTCTAGGACTACCTGTGTCCCCTGTCCTTTAGATACCTAACATTGAACAGAGAAATAAGAAATCATTCAGTGAGCATTTGTTTTGTTCCTTATATGCACCACATGCTATGCTAGGTTCTGGGAATGTAAATAGAAAAAGGACAGAACAGTCTATTGTAAGGATCTTGCATTCTGTGGGGAAGACAACAAGTGTGTGTGTGTGTGTGTGTGTGTGTGTATGTGTGTACATGTGCAGAATAAATATGAAAAGAATAAAAACCAAATAGATAAAGGCAAGGTAATCTGGGAGGAGGAGCAGAACAGTAGAAGGGAATTAGGAAGAGATTCATATAGAAAATGGTGTTTGAGTTAGATCAAAGGAAGGAGAGAAGAGATTCTATGAGGCAGGGTGTCTAGCAGAGTAAACCTGGGTACATAGGCGTGTGTGTGTATGTGTGTGTGTGTATTTAATGCATCAAGACAAATCTATATATAGACATCCTTATTCCAGCTCCCACTTGCCCTGATGAATCAGTTTACCTAGAGGAAGACTAACTACATCTTCCCTTCAATATTAATCGTGTTATTATGAAAGAAAAAATCAAAACCAACAGAAAATACAAACAAAAAAAGTGAAAATTCTGTCCTTCAGTCCACACTCAGTCTCCATAACTCTCTCTCTCTGGATGTGGATGGCAGTCCATTGGAATTGTCCTGGATCACCACATTGCTGAGAAGAGCTAAGTCTGTCATAGTTGATCATCTCACAATCTTGCTGTTACTGGGCTGTAGTGTTTTTGTTCAGCTTACTTTACTCAGCATCAGATCATGTAAGTCCTTGCAGGCTTTTCTGAAGTCAGCCTGCTTGTCATTTTTTATAGAACAATAATATTTTATTAATTATATGCTTTAACTTATTCAGCCATAACTCTTGGAGAGGAACTGTGTTGTCCTTCTGTTCTTTGCCCCCATTCTTGTATGTTCTCCTCAATATCAATAGCCAGTTTTAGTTATTGTATCTTTTTCATATCAATGATTGATTTAATGATTATTGTCATAGGATCATCTACTCAATATCAATTATTTTTAAAAGATATTTACTAAGAAGATTTGGCAAGAATAGAAGTACAAACATACTCCCCTGAACTGGGGGCATACTTTTCCTATCCCACTTCAGTCTCTGGAGAAAGTGAGTTCAAACTGAAAATGCTTAAATACAGCATAGCCAATGTAAGGAGTCAGTTCCTTGCTGAAACAGGACATGTACCTCCGAGTCAGTTCACTTGTGGGCAGGGTTAAGCAGGTTGGGGTGACTCCTAATTTTTGAAGCTTTGAAGGTCACAACTGTCCATTCCTTTCTCCAATATTTCACCTGAAAGCAAGAAAAAAAAATAGAGAGAGGCAATTAGGGATGCTGTGTTATTATGTTCATAGCCGTGTGTCAGCCTATGTGGTGATAGGCAGCTGGCAATAAGAGGCCACTTCCTCCACTGCTACTGGCTCTTTCCTCACTCACAGACTTAAGGCAACTCCTTGCTTCCAACACCACTGGGAAAGAGACGTGTTGTTCCATAGAAGTCTTTTCTATACATTCTCAGTTATAGATCAGCGGCCAGAGAGGCCACTTTCTTTTTTTCTTATGATAACTTTTTACTGACAGAGCCCTTGCCAGGGTAATTTTTTACAACATTATCCCTTGCACTCACTTCTGTTCCGATTTTTCCCCTCTCTCCTTCCACTCCCTTCCCTAGATGGCAAGCAGTCTTATATATGTTAAATATGTCGCAGTATATCCTAGATACAATATATGGGTGCAGAACCTAACAGTTCTCTTGTTGCACAGGGAGAATTGGATTCAGAAGGTAGAAATAACCCAGGAAGAAAAACAAAAATGCAAATGGTTTACATTCATTTCCTAGTGTTCTTTCTTTGGGTGTAGCTGCTTCTGTCCATCACTGATCAATTGAAACTGAGTTAGGTGAGAGGCCGTTTTCTTAACCATGTGAAACAGGGTCAGGAAAGAATCATAGAATACCTGGGTGTATTCCAAAGTCAGTTTTGGAAATTACATCATATGCTGCACATGATCATAAAACTGGACTCTATTAGTCAGTCCCTTGTAATATTGAATCATATTATAGGAAATAATGGAAACTGTTTTTTTAAAGGAATAGTTTGTAAATAGCTTTGTAAAGTCAAGCATCCTTTGGATTAACCAATATTATTTTGGAATGTATAAATTATATTTTTGTATTTTAGGTCTACTTAAAGTAGAATATCTATTAATGTCATTATTAGACATGAGTTTGAAAGTGATAAGAGCACTGAGGGGAGAATATGGAGTGTCCTGGGGCTTGTTATTCTTCCACAGAAACTCTCTTAGTCCCAAGGGCTATTGATGAGGGCTATTATTTAACTTGGAAAGTATTTCACTCCTTTGGATAAGGAGACACTTGCCTATACTCTTTGACAGAGTATAGAAACATTCTAAAAACAAACCCTTTCTCAAGCATCCTGAACCATAGTACATGGATTCACCAATAAAATATAACTTTGTAGGCAGACCAATGAGTGGAACACAAAACTTTTCTTGTAGAATGTTTTCCTTTTATTCATTCAACAGACAATACAAAATAAAAGTCATTGCCTTCATGGTCTAAATTGTTGACATCATTAAGTCAAAGGATTTAGAGTGAGAAAAGTTTTATAGAAATCATTTGGTCCAATGTCCTCATTTTATAGATGAGAAGACTGAAGCTTAGGAAGATGACTGGACAATCCAAATCATACTGGTGATAAGTAGTATAGCCAGCATTCAATCAAAGTCTTCTGGCTTCAAACAGTTAGCTCTGTCCAGAAGAGTAAGAGAAGACAATGGGCTAATAACCACTATAGAAGGCAGAATGTGATGCATCTTAAGTCCTATAAGAGAGCACCTAGCAAAGTGCCTTGTACAACACTGGTGATCTTGATCAATACCTCTGAGCCTCATCTGTATTGTAATGCTTATCTAGAATCCCTGGCTAAAATTGTCAGCTCCCTTGAGCTCAAGAGTTCAGAACTCTGGTGGGCTTTGCCAGTTAAAAAGCTGCTTGTTTTTTTGTTTTTGTTTTTGTTTTTTTTTTTTGCATTAATACGGCAAGGTTTGGGGGTGGAGTGCTACCAGGTTACCTAAGGAAGAGTGAAACTATCCAGGCCAGGTGTGTGTGTGTGTGTGTGTGTGTGTGTGTGTGTGTATGTGTATGTATTGGAAGGAAGGGAACAGAGGTGGAAAGACAAGAAAGGGAGAGAGAGGGAAAGAATGGAGAGGAAGGGAGAGAAAAAGAATGGGAAAGAGAAAAAGGAGAGGGAGAAAGGGAAGTGAAGTGTGAATATAATAAATGAACACATCTGATTTTTAATATTGGAGGGGAGGGAATCATGCTGTATTGTGGGCTGCTAGCAAATGCAGCTGAATAAATACAAATATGTGTGTAAAACAGCAGGGAAACAGTTGAAGAATAACTTTTTTGGTGTGATGAGAAGTTTAAGGGTGTGAACCCAGTGGCCAAAAAGCAAGATTACCTCAAGATGAGAAAACCTGGGGGAGGAGGCCAGCTGAAGAGACAAAGCCTCTTAATGGTCACAGCCAATGAATTGAACAGTTGAACTGAACCAGATTTGCGTGGGCCTTGGAAGTTTTAAACAAGAATCTTATTGACGAGCTGTCAGCCCTAACTAGAGAACTCTGAACTTTAACAGAACAGTGATGGAAAGCACTCACAAGGGCCTTCAGTTTCCAGAATGAACAACATAATTATTACCCCAACTCTTTCACTGGAAGATGAGGAAAAGCAATGAAAAAGAAAAAATGTGGGGGAGAAAGGAAATGTGAAAGTCCTCCCTACAGCCATTCAGTGATACTAGACATGTCCTGCTAAGGAAGGGCCCACCATTCTGAACTCACTTTGGCCTAGTTGCAGAAAGAAGGACCACAGGGATGTGGGAGACTTCCAACCTTCCCCTTAATGACTATAATTTCTGAGTCTTTGTCATTTATTTTTTGCTAGAGATTGATAAGAACCAGTCAAAAATTTGAGTGCTATGTTTAAGCACTGAGTAGATATATATTCTGATATATACACTGAGATATCTCTCTCTCTCTCTCTCTCTATATATATATGTATATGTATATATATATACATATATATATATATATATTCACAAAACTTCACAAGCACTTTAAGCTTTGCAAAAATACTTCCCCACCATAGTCTAGTATTGTAGGTACTATATAAGTATTCTCTTTACAGAAGAGGAAAGTGAATATTAAGGTCATTTGTTAGTCCCCATGATGCCCAGGATTTAATTAGATGAAAAAGAAGAGAAAACTTTTCTAGTTATGATATTCTACAAGAATAATCCCTTATAATTGAGTGAATCTTAACACTTTCTTAGGGAATAGTCTGTTGACATCTTAACCACGTCATGGAGTTGACATTGATTTTTCAAAGGCTACTCCAGTTCAGATCAGTACCAACAATGAATCCCCATTAAGTACTCACTTTCTTTGAATTTGCATTGCATATTTCTACTAGGCTAGAATCAATTGCCATTACTTATATAATTAAAATTTTGAATACTGCAAATTAGGATTCATGTGGCCCCTTCCTGGCATTGTGTTCATACTAAATGATACATGGCAGTATAAATTCTGATAGATCCCACCAATTTGGAAGTTTTTGAGTGTGGTTTTGCTATTCAGTTGTATCTCACAGTCTGATCAGATTAAATCTAGAGTTCTAGGTTATCCAAAAGGTATAGAATTTTTTTTGTCTATAGCATAGCATTCTGGAGAAGTTACCATCTGTGTGGAGGAATCAGTGGGTTCATAGAGAAGACACTGGAAAATGTGATGTTCTCCTTATTTCCTCATTTTATAGATCAGCAAACTGAATCCCAGACAGTTGAAGTGATTTTTCCAGGGTAGGTGATATATAGGAAAGCTGGGATTTGAATTGAAGTTCTCTGACTACAAGTCTAGTGCGGTAGCTATTGCACCCCAGTATCACACCATAAAGTCTGAGGGATTTTTTTAAAAACAGTATTTACATATGGGGCAGTTATTTGAGGGAAGAATTAATAATAGCAACTAATAAGTGGCATGTAGATAGCTCTTTAAGTTTTAAAGTTTAAAGTACTTTACACATATTAGTCATTTTAGCTTCATAACAAACCTGAAAAGTAAGTGCTATTACTATCTCCATTTTACAGGTGAAAAAACTGAGGTAGAAAGTGGTTAAATGACTTACCCATAGATATATAGCTATGGAGTATATCTGCAGTAAGGTATAAGCTTCTTGACTTCATGCCTGTTGCTTTACTGCACTTGGCTAACTGCCCCTAGTTAAGAAATTAATGTTAAAGGGCAATAATTTCAGAGCTGAAAGAGATCTCAAAGGTCCTTTGTTGCATAGAACTCCTCCTTTTATGGGTGAGGCTCTAAGAGGTTAAGTAACTTGTCCAAGCTTACAAAGTAAATAGTAGTCAGAATTTGAATTCAGAATCTCTAACTTTTTCTTTTCTTTTTTCCAATAGTATTTTTATTTTTCTGTAACTTTTTCTGCTATTCCAAATGACTCTGTAAATCATGGTGATCCATAGAAGTTACTATGCTTCTAAAAAATATAACTCATATCTTCAGACCAATCTTGCTTTACTAGTAGGGTTTGAACTAACTAGGGCTATGTCAAATTCAGGCCTGAGTATAGGATTCAAGCCTTTATTTGTTAAAACAGAAGTTGTTCTTGAAAGCTTGTAATAGGTCTCATGTGACCCAGAAATTGTAGAGTTAATCTCTATGGACTTATAAATCAAGATTCAAATGAAAACTGGAGGGAAGGAAGTAATGGGAGGAAAGGGTAGTTTGTGCTTGTACCAAATGAGCCTTTTCTCTGTTTTATATGAAAAACAAGCATTTCAAAGCAGGGAAGCATGAACAAGGTATAATTTGGAGTTGCCTGCTGTCAGAAAAGCATTAATTTTTTGACCTTCATTCAAGGGCAAAGCTGAAAGGAAAGAAGAGTAGAAGAGACCCTTTTAATTACTATCAGGTGCCATTATTTGGTGACTTTATGAACAGAGTTCTGAGGCCGATCTCTGCTATTCCTTTGCTTGGTAAATCAGAAGTTCAGGAAGTTTAATGAGGAAGAGTGACTTTCTGTAGGTTCAGTGTTGTCCTAGTTTCCTCCTATTCGCTCCTAAACCATGAGAATCTGCCTAATCAGCCGTTTTGGTCTTATATGCTCATCCTTGCAGTGACCAGACTACAGATGTCTTTGGAAGGTTTCCTTTCTTTGTAGAGACCATCAATGTCTGTTGCCAAGAGGTCGTGTGTGGAGCCGCTCATGTGTCATCAAGTGTCTGCGTTCCCATCCAAGAGAAGAAAAAGCCTTCCTTGCAACCTCTGAGTTATTGGCTTCTGTGCTTAGCATCACGTGGCCAGCTGGTTGTTTTGCAGGAATTAATTAGGTAGGGTTACTGGAAAAGGCAGCTTTTAGGAAGTTAACAGTCTCAGGAATGTGCTGGCCAATTCAAGGAGAAAAGAAACTGTTTCAGTTTTTGCTTATATAAAAATGCGATGTTTAAGAAGAAACATGAAAATCTTAAAAGCTTGAGAGGATTTGGGAGGTTCTGACTCCCTTCCTTGCTATAATGTGGCCTTCAGGAGAGAGAAATCTTCCCATTAGTATATATATTTGGTCTAGTTCAATTCATAGCAAAGGGAGATTTTCCAGTTTTTCCTCTGTTTATTATTATTGTTTTTGCCATGCTTTATTTCATCGACTTTATAATTATGGGCCACAGAACTTAATCTAGAAGGGAACCTCATTTTACAAATCTAGAGACCTCAAATGAGGTAACTGAGATTCTAAGAGTGGGGGCTGCCCAAGATCACATAGGTAGAGACAGAAAGAAGGCTTGAATCTAAGTCCTTTGTGTCCAGCTGTTCCACAGTATCATGTTGCTCTCTAGCATCTTGAGTGCTTTTGACCTATAAAATGTTCCCAAGTATCTGAAAACAAACATCTTTTCAAATCTTGTCTTTCCTTCAAAACCTCATTTGTGCTCTATTTTCTCCATGAAGACCCTCTCCAACCTGCTCCATCCAAGCACTGACTTTTGAACTGGAGCAGTAGTGTTGAACTCAAATCAAAATGGAAAGATCCCAATGGGCAGTAGAATATTGACTTAGAAAACTGCAATTTAACATTGTTTATATTGGTTTTTTTAAAAAATTTTGTTAAACATTTCCCCATCACACTTTAATTTGGTTCAGGTTACTTGGGACCTTTTAGCAACAAATTTGGCAATTCTGCTCTATAGTATTCCATGTAGTGGAATGCTATAAAATGATAGAAGTAGAAGGGTCTTAAAGATCAGCCTATAGTAATGGAAGCATACTAAGCTTGAACTCCAAAAAAACCTGGACTTGGATCCCAGCTTGGGGATATATTAGTTGGATGACTATGAGTAAGTCTAATTACCCTCTCTATATCTTAGTTTCCTCAGATATAAAAAGAGAGATCATATGATATTTATACCTGCTTACCCATCCTCCTCACCCATTATGGAGGGGGAAATAACATTTTAGGAAGTGTGTTGTACACTACCTTTGGAAGTAGGACCACAGTTCAAATCCTGCCTCTGCCAGGTATAACCTATGCAAAATAAATTGTGGTGAACTGTGGAATAAGACCCAGGTCTCTGACTCCCAATCCATTGCTCTCTGTACTCTATTATAACCCCTTAGCAGTGACTCATATACTTTATTGTTTTATCCAGTAATTATTCCACATGTATTGATCTATTCAAGATTGTAAACTTCTCAAGAAAATAAACTTCTCATATTTCTTTTGAATTTTTTTCAGTGCTAAGCATACAGTGAATACTTGGGTTTATTCATTTTAGTGCCTAGTATGTGTCCAGCGTTGTATTAAAGACTTCTTAATAGTTTCACAAAACAAAATCAGATTAATGTTAACTAAGATTATGATAGAGGCATCTTTGAAATGTATGCTTATTGTTTGTCTGAACCGTGCCATTTACTTTTTGGACTGATGCTGACTTGATGCTCCTAACAGACTTTGGGCTTGAAAAAATGGAAATAAAAGCTAAAGGCTTTGAAATGTTTTTTTTTTTTTTTTTAATGTGAACTAATGGCAGTTCTCCCCTGACACTGAATAACTGAGATAAGAGAGCTACTGGTTCTTCATTCCTCTATCTGGGATTACTCACTTGGTTTTTTTCCTTGCTTTGCATTGGGTACCCTTAACATCTGTTCTGCTCTTGAGACAATAAGAGTCATCGTCAGTCCTGATGCTTAACATTTTTCAGTTCTCTTTAGTACTCTTTGAAGGAAATTCTCCTTGTTATGAACTGATAGAAGTAAGTTTTCTGAACTCTTATAGTTCAGAGATAGAATTCAATCTTCTGTTTTTTTACTTGTATTCAATGAGAGGGAGAGAGAATGAATGAATATGGGAGAGAATCAGTTGATGGCTGATATGTCTCTGTATTTATATTCATACTGAAGACCAGTTAGGTTCTTCTCATAAATACCCTAAGTCCAAATTTGTTGTTGTTCACATTTTCTCCCTTTGTCACTGTTTTCATATTGAAACATACAAATTCTTCTTCCCTTCCTCTGTTCCCACGTTCCTGTGTTCCCTCTCCCCCCCCCCCCCCCCCCCCCCCCCCCCAACCTTCCCACCCTACTGGAATGAATGGAGATATTCATTTCAGGGAGAGTTTATTTTTACAGGTATCAAGTTCAGAAGCAAACTATCCCACTAAGATCAAAGAGACATCTGAATAGAAACAGGCTATGAAGGCATTCCTTTTGGGTCAAGAAAGGATGCTGATTTCTTCCTTTCATGAGATGTGTGATGAGACAGTCTTGGAAAGAGCCCTTATGCTCTGATTTCTATAAATTGTAAAATTGCAAAGCACTGCTGGAGAGTTCAAGCACAGTGCATAAAGAACTGTGAAGCCAGAGAGACTTCAGTTGAGTTTCCACCTCTGACACATGCTGACTGGGTGAACCTGGATAGGTCACTTAATCTCCAAGTGCTCCCAAACAACCCTCTAATCCAATGAATTGCAAGATCTTTGTTGATCTGCAGATTTAAGAAGCTTCTTTACCAAGAGTACTTTATTTTCACCTTTTATAGGATATCAGTTCAGCTCCTTTTCTGAGGTATGGTGGTCAGTGGGCCATTTAAAGGTCTTTTTCCTTCTTAATAGGGCTTAGTACTCTTTCAGTCAGTAGTCAATAAATATGAATGAATAAGTTCCTCTAGTAGAGGCCAGAAAATATTTATGTATGTCACTAACAGAATTGAGACTTAAGCAAATTTAGGAGGAGATCTTTATCTAGATATGGATGAAAGGCATAGAAAAGAAAGAGGCGTTGAATTTATCTTCACATTATACCCTAGACTCTATTCCTTTACCAAAGAAATCCCCAATTTTGACCAGAAAGCCACTTACTATAACATTTAGACTCTCTGATTCTGTGTTCTAGATTTCTGAATTTGTTAATGTCAGGGGAACTCTGTTTCCTATAGATTGGAGAGACAGTTGTATTAATTACATAAAGTGTTCCTGACTTGGACCATGGTTAGGAACACAGGAGGTGTGAGAAGCTCATCTAGAGGAAATGGGAACTATTTGCTAATAAAGACGTTATCTTAGTGAAATAACTTAATCTGTTTTCACATGCATATGCTTTGTGCACTTTAAACTTTAATTTCCTTTCTTATTGAATAAGGGGTATAGAAAAGTTTCCTGAAAGCCAGTGAATATAGGGACTGAAAAATGTAGACAACGATTGGATTAGATGAACTTTAAGGTTTTATCCAACTGTAACATTTGTTGGGAGAGAATGAAATGCCTTGTCTTAGAGCAAGGAGTTCCAGGAAGAAAGAAGGGTAGTTAGAGATTAAAACCATTCTTCACAAATTAAATCTAGAAGAAAGTGTTCACTGATAATAACCTTGTCAATAGAAGATTGAAATTTGAATCCATATTCCTGGGAAGTGTTTGTTTTTGGTGGTGCTAATTGGGTCAGTTTTGGCATTTTTACTTCCCTATATTGCTCAGGCAGAACCATATTTAAAAATCTTAATGATTTTAATATGGCTCTAAAGAAGAGTCTGCTTTCCATATCCTGCTAAATGAATCATACTTTTATACCTTGCTTTTCCTTGGGATCCTTGGGCTGGTTAATTTCTCTCTCATTTTCTCCAAACTTGTGAAAGGTAAATGGGGAGCAGCCATTTAAATGACATAATGTATTCCTTCCTATAATAGGCTATGATTTGCAGCTCAATTAAATTCAACAAATTGTTATTAAGAATTCACTTTGTCAAAGACCTTATGCTGGGTTACCAAGATGAAAACTGACATGGCTCCAGTCCTCACTGAGCTTACAAACCAATAAGTAGTGAGGTGGACTATGTTCACAGATAGGTATGAACAGGATAGAATGTGATAAGGAAAAGAAAGGTGCTCTAAAGAAGTTGGAAGGAGGAGAGGACACTTTCATCTAAGGAAGGAAAAGAGGCAACGAGGGAAGGCTGTATGGCAGTTGTAGCATCTGAGCTGGATCTTAGTGTATGTCATTGCCTCTGATCTGCCAAGCAAAGTTTATATTCCTCTATTCAGTATTGAAGGCCTTTGCAATCTGATATCACTCTTCATTCTTCCTCTTAATCTTTTTTGTGTATTCTATGTTCCCCCAAAATAGATGATGCTCCATCCCCTTATTTTAAGCTTCAAAAAATATTCCCTTGATTTCATATCTTAATTTTTTCCTCTGAGGCAATTGGGGTTAAGTGACTTGCTTAGGGCACGCAGCTAGGAAGTGTTTAGTTTCTGAGACCAGATTTGAACTCAGGTTCTCCTGACTTCAGGACTGGTGTTCTATCCACTGAACCACCTAGCTGCCCCTTTCATAAGAATATAGAAAATCCCCATGCACCCATAATTCATGATTTTCTAAATCGATTTATACCACTTTTTATCATAATTTAGACCAATTTTTGTCAATTTATTTATCCTTTTTCCTCTTACTGAAAAATGGCAATTTTTTTTTTTTTTCACTGCCTCAATCATTTTAGTTGCCTTTTTCTGGAGCCTTTCCAGTTTCCAATATATTTTTCTTGAAGTGGAATGACATTCTATGGATGGGATGGCATAGCTTTGTGTTTTATTTTTGTTTTGGATTAATGATTTCATGAGATGTAACTTTTTATGTGGAAACTTGATCTGCCAGTTGTAGATCAGCAACTCTTCCATCAAATATAATTTTAGAGAGTTTTCTAGGATAAAATAACTGATCCAAAGTCACACAGCCTGATTGTGTCAGAAATAGAGCTCAGATCTAGATCTTCATAACTCCACAGTTGGCTCTCTTACCCACTATTGCTGTTCAGCCTATGTGTATACCCTTCCTAGTGATGAGCTATTGTGCATAACTCGTTAGTTGGAGTAAATGCAAGAGATAACCTACAAATGATTTCATGATTTTTTTTCTTTAGTATTTACTAACATCATGAGATTGTAGCTTTAGAGTTCTCATTTTCCATAGGAAAAAACTGAAGCCCAAAGAGATTAAATAAATTACTCAATGTCATACAGGTAGTTAGTTATGGAGTTGGAATTTTGAACCTGGATTCTCTGATTGCAAATCCAGTGTTCTTTTCACTGCACCACACTCTTACAGCTAATATTTGTTTTCATGACGACATTACGTTGAGTTTACTTATCATTGCCCACATGTCTGTGTATTTATATAGTATTTTACCCTAAGCTATACTCTTATAAAGTGGCCTAGTAGAAAAAGAGCATTGACTGGCCTTGTAACCAGAAAAACTTGGTCTGAGTCAGTGCTCTTGGGCTTATTAGCCTATAGGACTTTTTGACCAAGGCATCTCCAGCTCATTGTCCATAGTCATCACTCTGGGGTGCAATCCTTCAGGATATGCAGCCAGACTACTGCTCCTACTACAATCACACTTATTAAAAAGCTAGAAAAGAAAGTTCTTGCCCCCCAAGTCCTTGGCACTGTCAGGCAGTTCTATATCAGAAAGTAATATTGTTTTGTCAATAAAAATTACATTAAAGAAGAATTAATATGTGCTTTGCTGCTGCAACCTAAGGAGGGTGGGACTTTTCCATCTAACTTGTAGCAAAAACATTATGTATTTGTAAACTTGCCTATTAGAAGATGGGGACAGAGACAGTCATGCTTTTCTATTTATATCCTCAATATTTAGCATAGTGCTTTCCCCATAAGAAGTGCTTAATTAAATGTTTCATTAATTTCACTTTTCTAATACCTGATTTGTTTTTCACCCAATGCTATGAGAATCAAATTGTTTAGTGTTGTACCTGATAGAAATGCATGATAAACGTTTGTGAACAAATAAGATGCAAGGTGTGCCAGAAGTCTTATTGCAGTTTTAAGTTTTAATAGCTATTAAACCTTAATGATAATTAAAATGATCAATGTCAAGGAGACATTAAAAAATTAGCATTTTTGGTCCCAAACATAGTGAAGTTCTAAGCTACTGCATTAAGATTTTGGGGAGACATCATGTGTAATATTTTGTCAGTCATTGATGAAGTATATCTTCCTGAATGAAGGATAAATAATAATAACAACAGCAGTGAAATACATAGTGATGTGCTCATGCCTGGTATACTCATAGTTTATCTCCAGTAATTCAGTGTATGATGCTCTAGTATAATTTAGTGCAATCTCTACACTTCTACTGCTTCTTGTTGTTACTTGTAAAACTGCCCAAAAAGGATGCTCATACAATCTATCAATTACTGTGAGACTTCATTGTCAATCCTTTCCCCTGCCCAGAAATGCCAGTTTCACCCTGGGTAGTCTGAGCTCTGGCAACAATTAATTCTTGTCCGCCAAATTAAAAAAAGTCTGGTATGGTCTATTTCTGATATAATGAATACAATAATGGACAAATGAAACTTCCAGGTGTTGGGAAAGCAGTTGTGCTTTACTTTGAGGATGAGAATGATTCACCTATACAAGTTTCAGGTTGCATTCATTCAGACTTGGAGGAGGATTTTGAAATTTCTTGTGTTAGTATTTCGTTAAATTAAGAAAAGAGAAGAAATCATATTAAATATCATGAGTTCTGAGGAACCCCATTTCTTGTAAAATGTATATATCTGGGGGCAGAAGGTTGCTTTAGGCAATCTCTGAGGGTGCTTTCAAACTCTTATCATTCCAAGATTTCTGAGTTTTAATGCCAGTTTCATAGAATCTTTTAGGTGTTTATTTTCATTGACTTTCCTGCAATTATATGCCACCTAGTGGTCAGGACTAGACTAGCAATTCTTTTTTTTCCCCTTTCTATAGAGTCCCTCTGGTAATTTGTAATCCCAAGGCAAATAGATTGAAGAATTCTCTTGCCATCTCCTTCATATTATCGAGCCAGGCTGAAACTCAGAATCGGAGAATATTAAGAGCTAGAATGGATCATATAATTAGACCTCTTAATCTAGATGATGTGGCTAGAAAAGAAAATCAGACCCAAATACAAATCCTGTCTCCAGACAAATTATTATCATTAGGAAAACGAGACACAGAGACATGAAATTCTGACTAAAAAATCACAAATTGACCATGTCAGGACTAGAACCTGGTCTCCTGGCTTAGGCTACTCCTTTCAGTATATCAAACTAACTTTCATCATCCTACACTGTCTTTTTTTTTTTTTTTTTAAACTATTATTATAATTGTTTTTTGCCCATTTTTTTCTTCTTTTAGCCCTAGAACAGCTGCTTACAGAACTGGATGCCTTTTTGAAGATACTAGACAAAGAGAACCTGAGTAGTGCTGCTGTGGTGAAGAAGAGTTTCCTTACTGACCTCCTTCGGCTCTACACAAAAACCAGCAGTGAGTCTTGAGTCATCCTTTCCTGAGGGTGCTCCTCCCAAGCCATCTTGATATTCTTCCTTTTTTTTTTTTTTTTTTTTTTTTTTTTTTGAAGTCTTGTGGGAAGGAAAAGATTATTTGTGGAATAGTCTTTCCATTCCTAGATAATCTTTGCTTTGGATAGCAGAAAAAATGCTGATTTGTGGTGATATAGGTTTGGGTAAGGGGAGGCAATCAGGAATATCAAAAAGTATATAATGTGGTAAAGTAACAGGTAAGCTCCTTGAGGGCAGGAGTTATCTCACTTTTGTGCCAGTACCCATAGTGCCCAGCACATAGTAGGAAAATTTTTAATGCTTGCTTGTTTGGCCAAAAAGAGCAAAGTAGTAATTGACTTACACTTTAGCTTGAGAGATTTTATCTGGACATAAAGAATTCTTGTCTGCATATTAGGAAGGGATCATGGATTGAGGCATTTCTTCAGTTCAACCAGTAAAAGTACCAGTGCCTTAGAGCAGCTGGCAGTTTTCAAATAAGCTATTCTTTGCAGTGACTGGCTTTTGTGGTTTGGTGTGTTTACTCTGGAAAAGTTACTGGTGTAACCATGACCTGAGGCAAAAAAGGAAGTTCAAGGAAACATGGTTTGGAGGCAGAGAAAAACCACAAAATCCTGAACTCGAGGTATTTTTCAAGAAGGAAGAAGATGGTAATTTTCAAGGGTTTTTATTTTGTTTTGCTTTGCTTTCTTTGGGTTCATAGAAGGGGATTTTTTCTATCTCATTGTCTTCATTGACCTGACCAAAACCATTCTAGGAGATTAAAATCTTTAAGAGAAGGAAGTGCCTCAATCCATAACCACTCTTATTCTCCTTTCAGGGGGTTCTTCCTTATGTTTAATCTAAATCCCACAGGCTAGAGTTTAATGAAGGCCATTTTCCCCATCTCTTACTCTGTTCTTGGTAGAGGGAAGGGGAAGGTAGTTTTCTAGAATAAACATCATCAGTTTATTTAGCTGATCTTTACATGGCATGGAGTCAAAGATCTTCACCTAACTTTTGCTGAACATTCTCCATCTTATCAATATCTTTCCTAAAGTGTGGTGCCCATACCAGTACAGAAGTTGTCTGACTAAAGCCAGGACTATACAACTCTTACTTCTTTATTCCTGGAAGCCATGCCTTTTCTAACAGAACCCTAAGACACATTCCCCCTTTTTAGGAGATGAGGCTGTTATATGACACTTTTGTCTCATACTGAACTTCCGTGAAAACTCCCATACCTTTTTTGAAGTAAAAAAAAAAATGTATTTTAAAAATATTTTTATATTTTATATATTTATATTATATAATAAAATAATAAATGCATTATTTATATTTATATATTTTATATTTTTTATCCTCCCCTCATCTTGTATTTGGGAAGTCAATTTCTTGAACCCAAGTATAAGACTTTAAATATGTCTCTATAAAATTCCATCTTATTAGATTCAGCCTAATGTTCTAATCTGCCAAGATTTGTTTTTAATCTTGAATGTGTCATCCATCAATTATTTTTTTATCATCAAATTTGTTTAGAGTAGCATCTGTGCCTTTAAAATTATTTATGTTTTTGTCATTGTATTCTTGGTACTTAGCACAGCACCTGGCACTTAGTGGGCAGCTCATAAATAAGTGTTGAATGAATGTTGAGGAATTTAGGACCAAGCACAGATTCCCGATGCATTCTCCTGGACATCTCCTTCATGAGGGTTAGTCACAATGGTTGGATGAAAGGGCCAAGACAGTGTCAAGAAAGGCTTCATTTGAGTGTGTCTTGTGAAAGACTTTGACATCCATAGGATTTAGATCAAGGGGACCTCTCAGAGAACATCCAATTCCTTCCTTTTACATATGAAGAAACTTGGGCCCAGACAAAATAGATGAGATTTAGTTACTAAGATGGGAGGTGAACTGAGTCCTCTGTGCACAGATCCACCCCTGTCATACTCTGCTGCTACCCTTCATGGCTTCCTGAGAACTAGTTTTCATTTGTTTTCAACAGGCTAATGTGTAATCTGGACATTCAGCACATACATTCTCAGTTTTTCATCTAGGCCATTGATGAAATGATCAAACCTAAATTGAATCCCTTTTTGTGCTGACAGCTATCAATAATCACATTCTAACAAAAGTACTCTGGCCATTTAAAAAAATAATCTAATAGTTGTGTGGGTTGGTCCCTAGATCATCTTTTCCCAGTTAATTTTTTATTATTGGCTGTATTATTTCAAGGTAGTCATTCATTTACTAACTCCCTTTTCTGTCTATCAAATGTGTCAATCTTTCCTATTAGGAAATTAGATTGGTTTGAGAAGATTTTATTCTGGAGAAAAAAAGGCTATTTTCCACTATAAATCCCATCAAAATCTAAATTTTAGTTGGGGGGGGAGGGAGAAGGTGGAAAATAATTCCCCATACCCTATCATCTTCAAATATTTAACATTGTGTGTATTTTCAAACATCTTGGGGAGTCTAAAAATTAATGTTTAAAGGCAAATATTACATTCATATCATGTGGCCTTTAATTTTATTACTTTAAAAATAACTTCTTTTCTGTCTTCTAAATATTTTGGGTTTTTTTCAATCACAGGTAAAAAAAATAATTTTTAACATTTTTTTTTTTTTTGAAATTTTGAATTTCAAATTATCTCCCTCCTTTCACTTCCCCTCATTGAGAAAGCAAGGTGTCTAGGGAGTTGAGAAAACAGAAAGAGAAAAAGCAAAAAGTTCTATTAAAGGACCTCCAAACTAATTTAGTCAAACTTTTTGTTTTAAGCATCTGTTTATCAAGCCCTTGCATGACCAAGTCAAAGGAATTATTTATTGGGCCCATTAAAGTGACATGGGCTAATATTAACACAACCCAAGTCTTTTCCTGTGCTAAAGTCAAACAAAATCCATTAATTTTCTGGACCTTTGGAGTCAGAGCCTGGACTGTGTCTAAACTGAGCCCAAGAGGACTTAACAGGTTCTTGCTCTGTTTGATGTGATCCTATATTGGTCATGTGTTGTCCATCTCATTTCTAAGATCACAGAGACTTACCCACCTTCCAGGGTCCCAGAGAACCTTTGGGTATAAGTTGTAGTAACCACTAGAGAATCCCACTTCTGATACTATATTGTTGTTTGTGAAAAACAAACTCCCAAATCTGAAAAAGTAAAAAATAACTTATTAGCATCTATGACCAAGTACCTATGAACAGAAGGATCTGGTTTATTTATTAAGAATTTGACTTGTTCCTTCAGTCCTTGAAGATTTGGTCAGTCTTTTTTGTCAGGCCACGTACAATCAGAAACTAGCTTTTGTTCAGTTAAATGATCTCCCAAGTACCATAGAATCTTACAATATTAGAGCTACAGAGGGTTTTGGAGACCATCTTATTTCTCGGATAACAAATACTGAGACCGAGAAGAGGTAAGAGTTTGCACAAGATCACACAAGTTTGAGGTGAAACTTACCTGTCCTGATTCCAGACTGGATGGCCCTCTTCGGACATCCTCTTGTCTTTTCTTATGCCCCGGTTGCTGCCTTATCAAATGGAAGGAGATGTAAAATAGTCTTCTGGGCCAAACAAAACCACTTTTTCCTTTTGCAGCTTTTCTGAAAAGCATCCAGTGTTCTCCCTAACAACCACCCAGAACTCGAGAAATACCACCCCTGCCTCCACCACAACCTTTATTACAGTGTTAATTTTGAGCCAAATGTTGGCTTTTACAAATATGAGGCTTTCTCACATTGATGTTATCTCCGGACAAAATCCTTTAGGCAGGATCTATTCAGAAATTTTACTTGGTTGTGGACTATATTAAATTGTAGCAGAATGTCAAAAAAATATTTGATTTGGCTAGTAATTTAACCACCCCATGCCTCCATTTCCGTAATTATAAAATCTGGGTTTTAACACTTCTAAGGTCTCTGAGCTTCTCCACCTTCCCACTTCAACTCCCAAATTAATTTCTAAATCTATGATTTTTTTTCTCTTCACCAATCCAGACCAGTTGATTTGCTCTCATGATCTTGCCTTATTGGATTTTTATCTCAGTTTATCATGTGAGGATATTTATGGTGTCAAGGACCAAGAGCACTTAGGATCCATGTGACAGTGTTTTGGATAAATTTAAGCATACAGGTAGTGCAAGAATCACCCTTTGCCAAATATCTAAGTCCGTGATAATAAAATTAATATTGCTGAGTAGACCTTTCCATGTGTGGAAGCCTGCCAAACATGAGAGCATTATTTGTTAAAGGAACAAAATTATTGTTACTAATAACAAGAGTAACTTATTATTCTAACTAGCATTTGTATAACAGTGCACTAAAGTGCTATACATATGTGCTCTAACACCAAGCTGAAAAGCCTTTAAATGCTTGCTATTGGTACCTCACAAGTCTGCTGTCCAAAGACTAATTTAGCTAACCTTGGAGAAACTCGTCACTAGAATCTTAGTTGCCAGATAATGATTTTTTTTTTCCTCACTATAGCAACTGGTGACAATTTGCTGCTAAGACAGAAAAGGAGTTGAGGTCTGCATCTGTGGAAGAAATTCCCTTACAGATGAAATCACAGCTTCTTTAAGTGTTAAATTAAATGTTTCTACTTTATCAGTCTAGTTTCACTAATAGTAACTGATCATTAGGCAATCCTCTGAAATCAATAATCAGTATTATTATTCTCATTATCCTTATCTCGGTATCGAAGATGAAAAAAATGAAACATTTACAGTACAGGATTTACCCTGCTTCCTTCGGAGGAGGTAAGAGAACAGATGAGTTTTGATTTCATTGGTTTAAGAACCTCTCAATCAGTGAGTTAATCAGCAGGCATTTATTAAGTGCTTTACGACATGTAAGTCATTATGCTAAATGCTGGGTATTCAAAGAAAAGAAAAAACATCCCTGTTCTCTAGGAGCTCACATTCTAATAGGGAGATATATGTAAACAATTATTTACATACAAGGTATACACAGTATGAATTGGAGGTAATCTTAGAGGGGAAGGCTCTGAGGGAAGTAAGAAGGAAGGAGCAAGAAAGGCTTCTTGCAGAAGATAGGATCCGAGCTGAGTCCTAAAGCCAGTAAAGAGGAAAGAGAAAGAAAAGTCCAAGTGTGAGGAACAACTAGTGAAAAGGAATAGAGTTATGTGTAAGGAAAAATAAGGAGGCCAGGCAGAGGAGAATAAGGTATAGAAAGATTGCAGTGGGGAGGCGAAGGGGAGAGAAGGGGAATAAAGTATAAACTAATACAAAAAGACTGCAAATGCCCTCTACCATACAGATTGGCATCTGCTCTGCAAATTGCTTAAAGATTTGCCTTGGCCCTTGAGAGGTTAACTGACCGACCCAATGTCATATAGCCAGTTGATGGGTCAGAAGTGGGACTTGACTTTAGGTTCTCCCCATGCCACCCTGCTGCAGATTAAAGCAGATGATTTATGGTGGAGCTAGGATTAAAGCCTTAGCTTCAATTGTCTCATTCACTAATTAATTGAATTGATCAATTATTGATAGAAAATCTGAACTACAAGGCTACCTGATAAATCTAAGATGAGATCATTGTGATATGTTTGAATGTGTAAAATAATATTCTTAATGCATTTGAAATCAACTAAGCCATAGGTACT